>NW_021940917.1:11719599-11949132 GCF_001715985.3 Manacus vitellinus | reverse complement strand
GGGAAGAGCTTAATCCCCGTCGGGCTGGAAACCGTGCAATGGGAGCAGGAGTCCTCCGGGGGTTCCGAGCGACGTGACACAAACACAATAGTCCTTTGTCGCCAGTGCGGAGATGCTTCCACACCTGTGTCCACTTGCATGGTGGATGTGCTCGCTGGAGTACGTGCATCAGTGAAGTGGGGCTTTGAGGGCGGGGGGCAGTGGGGGACTGGTGTTGGTGGTGTGCGGTGAAG
This sequence comes from Manacus vitellinus, assembly GCF_001715985.3. NCBI lineage: Eukaryota > Metazoa > Chordata > Aves > Passeriformes > Pipridae > Manacus > Manacus vitellinus. The sequence continues at coordinate 11,948,899 of NW_021940917.1, read as the reverse complement.
ACACTGTTTTACCTTCTGCACGGCAAATTCAGAATAGATCCCGTTTAAGGAAGGAGAACGAAGTACATGCAGGTGCTCTTGAACATACCTGGGAAAAAAAATAACCGCAAGAAAACTACCTACTGTAGAAACTATCATTTCTCCAGTCTCTTGTGTCTAAATTATAAGGTTTTTTAAGTTCTGTTCCATAGTTGCTGGAGTAAACATCAAATATTCTTAAGCATTTCCCCCCTATAGCTTTCTTTGCCAAGCGGTCTTTTTAGTACGTGCTGCTGTTTCAAATACTGTTCCTTCAAAAGACTTTCTCATTTAAAAAGAGAAACGTCTAATATAGAAAGGAAAACGTCTGAACGCTGAACGTTTCAAAAATAAATCATATCTGAACTTGCATTGCTTGCCAAGTGCTGGGGGAAGGGGGGAGGCAGAACGGAGCACACACCTTTTTTGTGCCTTTGTCATGAAAATGAGCCATGCAGTCCTTATTTCAGTCAGAACTATAGCATGAAGGTAATGGAAGCGAAAATTAGTTTTGTAGCGTTCAGGGAGGTAAGCCATAACCCGTAAAGCATGCACACAGTAGTTCTGAAGCCTTACCCCACTTTTTACAGTGACGCATCTGGAATTGACAGATCTACAATGTAAAGTATAGTTAAGAAGATTTCATCTCAAACTGATGTATATGCCCTAAAATAACTATATAGCATTTAACTCATTGTTCAGGAACTGTAACAGCTGCCTCCACATGAAAAAAAAAAAAAAAGAAACAAACCACAACCAAAATGATAGGAGGTAGAATAAAAGAATACACTTTGCTGAGCTTCTGCCTTCCAGTGGAAAGGACAAAATTAAAAGAGATGGTCAGTATTCCTGCCATATACAATCAAAGCACCAGCAGTTCCATTAGAGGCTACACCCTTTCCAGGAAGTGCTTCCTTGTAGAGGTGAAGCTGTTTTGTGGTCTACTTTGCTATACAATGGGCCACACAGAAGAGTGCACTAACATCAGTATATTCCTACTCCTACTATGTATATATGTGTAAACATCCCAGTCAAAAATGTGCTTTGAGATTTTTCTTCAGATCAGCACTTTAAAATGATTGACTCCCCAGCTACTGTGGCGCCTTATTTTTCTTACTTGAAAAGTAGTGATTTTGACAGTAGCTAATATATGTGCATCAGAACAGTGATACTGTTCCTTTTAGTTAAATAGAATATCTCTGAAAACTGTTTTTACTGCTCTGAATTCCCTCTTGAAAGAGTAGGGATAACACCTACGTAAACTGAACAACAAAGGTGTGATCAGATGCATATGAACAGTGTGGTTTGGTAGTATAACAGTATCAGATTTTTTTGTTACTGTTCTAGAATCCAGGCATTCTCTGAAAGGGCTCTAGGAGGAAATGTTATCCTGGGTAGTAGCAGCAAGAGGTGAAGAAATACAAAGTATCAGAGAAGCTCGTTAGTTTAAGCGGCTGTCCACAAGTACTGTGATTACTACTATGTTGGTATGCCACTGTGAACTAATACCAGGATTTGGGTATCCTGCAGTTAAAAAAAAAAAGACCAAAGTAACTTACCCTTTGTAGTTCTGAAGCTGTATCATTATCCTTCAATGCAGACAGTTAAGGAAGTCTGGAGATTGGAATATTAGTGATTCTGTGCTGAGTTTAGCAATGTAAAATCTGTTAGTGCCTTTTTCATATCTTGTTTTAAGACCATTCAAATCACACAAACACAGGGTGGGTGTGGTTTTTGGAGAGGATATGGATGAGGATTCTAGGAGGATTCCTGTGGTGGTTTTTACAAGTCGTGGTAGTATGACTGTTGTCTGTCTTTAGGGGCTTTGTTTATTTATATACATTTTGACTATCTAAACCTCAGTGAATAAAGAGAGAAAAAAGGTTAAGGAGTTCTGAAGGCTCTGTATGTAGCTGTCTGTTGGTTCATTGGCTCGTCCTTTGTGGGAAGGTGGATTTCGTTCTAGCTGTTGCTGATAATTAAAAATCCAGATGAGGGATGAGTGGATCAGTTTCAGTAAATTTATACAACACTAGGTATGCGTATTGCTGTATTCTCCTATTGCAAAGGAGCTTATTGGGCTACTATTACTTGTACTAAGTACATTATGATTCTCTGTCCTTTTTCTTCACATTTTGTACAGATATTCAGGACATTTAAGAAAATTCTATTTCTAATTAGTCATTGATTGACATTCCTGTGTCATAAGGCTGATTTGGTTAAGCTGTGTCTAATTATGAATCTTTACAAATTATTACTCATTTCTAATTAGTGCAGTGACTAGTTTAACTGTTTATTTTCCAAAATGTTTTCAAGTCATGTATTTTCAGCCAGAAACTTTTTTTCCCACCTAATTTGAAAGCATAAAATTAAGATTTTTTTTTTCCTTGTTTTCTGGAGACAGTAGTTTCTCCGTTGCATTAGAAAAATGCTCAAATAAATGAGATAACTCTGTAAAGAATGGAATTGAAATATTTGAAATTTATAGACATTGCTCCTCAAGACATGCAGTATATCAATCAGTGTTTTCTGTGCTGAGATATCAATATTATTCCCATGAGATATGCTCAGTGGAGTTCATGTTTGAATTGCTTGCTGTCTCATAAGCCTTTTTATTCCTGGGGACAATTCCATTTCTTAGTGATGAAAATCTGTGGCGGGAGGAAGCATAGAAGATAAACTGTCATCAGTGTTGTATAATGACATTTTGGTGGCCCATTTTCTGGTTTTTGTTTGTTTGTTTGTTTTCTTTTTTTTTTCTTTTTTTTTTTTCCTCTCAGCAACTATCCTGTGAAGCAGGAGTTCATGAGATTATTTATAATCATCCTGATGAGAGTTGTTATTTGATTAAAATCTAACGTCTCACTCCCTTTGAAATTGAAAGTAGATATTTATATCAGCAGACTGTAGGCAAGTCTTCTTATATATTGATATACCATTTCTGTTTTCAGCTTGATTATTATTATGAAAGTCCTATTAGGTCAGTGTGAATATTAGTGAACATCTTTTCTGTGAGTTGGAATTAGTGAAGTGTTTAACTCATCTTCCAGAAATACTCTTAATTACATACAAATAGAAATAAGGGTGCATTGAAACTAATGCTTTATTTAAGGCGGAAATATTTTAAACTGCTTCTTACTGTTGAGCAGCACTTCAGCTAATATTTTTCTTATTGCCTTCGTAGTAGGCAAGAAATTCCTTCTAGTTTTGCATTACAAGGAAATGCCAAATTATATGTGAGTTGGTGGATTTTAAGTGGTATAGTCAAAGTAGGGAATGTTTTTTAAAAAAATTTTTCAGAAGACTAAATGTATCTGAAGGAAATGGGCATGTGAATTTTCATCTGATGGACCAATTACATTTTCTAAAAGGAAAGAGAACTGAGAAAATTGAGTTTTAGTTTGACAAATAAAGCAACATAAGTTATTAGCTGTCGATCTCAAAATTAAAGTTGCAATGAAAGAAAGAAAGGTAAAATAATAGTAAATAATAGCAAAATTTTATCATCACTGAAAATAAAACTATAATTTATTTAAATAGAATAAACAGAATTATCTTCAGTAGAAAGATGTTTCTGCATAAAGATTTCTATTGTGGAATTTGTTTGATTAACTGCAAACTGCCTGTCCTTTGGTTATAATGAAGAAGAATAATTATTCTACAGTCCTATTTCTTTTTGTTTAGCTAGGATTTATTCAACAGTAGCTGTGATTAATATTTTATAACTTTTAATCAATGTATGTTCTATTTTTACCTTTTATTTTATAAAAACTGCATGCCTTCTTAAAGCCATTATTCTTCAGGTGAAGAAAGATTCTTTTTAATGGTAAAAAATCAGATGTATCCTGTAAAACTATAGGTAAGAGATCTTAACTCTTCCTTTTTATGTTTCAAGTTATAGTGTAAAAAATTACATTTTCTTTGATATTCAAGTTTAATGCTTAGGAGCAACCAGTGGTCACTAGTTCAGATTATAGAAACTTAACAGGACTTCACACCCCTCATTTCTTCTCCCCCCCAGCTCCCAATAATTTTAAGTATAACTATCTTCAGTGTTGAAAACTTGTAAGAGCCATGGGGTGGCATTTACTGAAGCAAGGCAAAGGCCATCCTTGAGCTGTACAAATGCAGAGCCCCATCTCTAGGAAAGAGTGAGATTTCACTGGAGTCCCTTCTCTTGGCAGTTTCCTTGTAACTGAGAGTGTAATAAGAGGAATCACACCACTAGAGAAACCAAACAGACTGGCCTTAGAGCAGGACAGCTACATAGACTGTCGTGCTCTGTTCACTTTCCAACTTCCAGGTTACTCTTTCCTCCTGTTATTTCCTTCACTTTATCTTGTTTCTGAGAAAACACAAAGTTTTCATCAAATGGTATTTATCTCTTGATTGCTGTAATTCATAACTGCATCTCAACTTGTGTTTTGGTGAAGTCTTTGTGGAATAGCAGTAGATACTGGCTGTGAAGACCTTTGTAAGAGAGATTCTTTTGAATAAAACCTCAGTTTGGCATTTTCTGGATGCTGTTTCCTTTAAAGCAAAAGAGTTTATGTTCCTCTGTGACAGGTCATCGAGTAAATTCCCATTTACAGCACACGTGGACCTCAGCACTGATATTTTCCCACGGCTGCCTTTTGCAGACCAATGTGTATCAAAGTCAATCAAAATTGTCACAGCTCCACCATCTCTGGAATGAATCAGTTATGCAAGCATCCAGAGAGTTCATCCTGCAATTCCCACCTCATGTTCTTGTCTTAGGACAAATCATATGACCCATAAGAGAAAATTTGCAAGGGAGAGGAGATGTGTGTGTGTGTGTGTGCATGTGCCTGTGTGTGTGTGGAGGACACATGTGAAGACCCAACTATCTTTCATTGCAGTCACATTATAAAGACTGCAGATAACATCAGGAGAGAGATAAGAAGAGAAACAAGCTCCTTGGGAAGAAGAAATTCTGCTTCCCTGTAGGTCTTGGAGGAAAAATGAAGAAAAATATTTCAAGATTGTGACTTTGCAACTTTCCAGACCCTTAGTTGGGTCTGGAACAGCTGTCAGCCCCAGTAAACAGACTTTGTGGCTGCTTGTGACAAAATCCCATGTTTCTGAAGTGGAAAGAAATAGGGGAGGCTGAATCTACAATGATGGTGTGTGACTGGGAATGAGAGAGCCAGACAAGCTTGTGGCCTCTCAGCATCAAGGTATCTGACTGTTCTCAGAAGTAACCAAGTGCACTTATGCTTAAACATTGTGATTCAGTTCTCCGGGCATAGCAGTAATTCTCCTGAAAGGAGAGACTATGTTGCTATTCCTGACAAGGGTGTTAGAAAGTGATGAGAGATTCAGAAAACTAACCACTCATCTTTAATTGTCACATTTGAGTACAAGATTTGCTCTAGAGGTTGCTATGAATGCCTCCAGTGCTGTATGTAACTATCCAAACCAGGACAATTATATACAAGATAAGATGATATTTATAATTTTATTAAAAAAATATATTCACTAGTAGTAACAGGAATAGATTTTTGATTAGAAAGCCATGAAAAATTTAGTGTTATTAATATGTATGTGGGGAGGAATGAATGAGAAATGCATTATGTTTATATCAGTACATGAGGTAGTCTGGAAGAATATGCAGAGTTCTGTATTAGTGTATGGCTTTATAATGATTTTGATTTTTTGTTTCTTTTTTTTCTCTTTTGGACTACTGAGTGGGACCAGCCAAAGCTGTTGAGAAAATCTCTGTCTCATGCCAGCTTTTGACTGTGTAAACTGGCACACCTTGCCAGGAAAAAGAAGCAATTTGTGCTATAGGCAAACATGAACAAAAAGTGTTCATTTATTGCAGGCTGGGTAGTGAAAGCCTTAAAAAAATGAGTGGATCAGTTTAATTTAGGATAAAAGTTTCTCTGCACTCACAGCATAAACAGACCTTTGTGCAAACAAGAATTAATTCCAACTGGAAATGGACTGAATTTTCTAGACTAGGTTATGAAGTAGATAAGTAGATTCACAAAAGCTTAAAACCCAAGACATTCTTGTTTCTGTTGCCTCCAAGGATGACGAGGAGCAAGTAATTACCTTAAAGATACTGCAAAGGTAGTGAAGAGAGGTATCAGGATAAAAAGCAGTGGAACAATTGTAGGAATTAAACTACAGTAAATCATAAGCTTGCAATCACTTCCTTCCAAGATTTCTGAAGGAAATACATAGCTGAACATCTGAGTGACTTCTGAATCTGTTATTTATTTTTAAATACTATGTCTTACCTGGAGGATAGCCAATTATTAGGAATAAAATGGTGTCAGGAATTAATAAGCAGAGTCAGACCACAAAGAAGTAATTGAGAAAACTAAGTGAAGTCACCATCCCAAAACATCTAGATGAACATATGCAGAGGATGTAAGACTGCTGCTCAGTTTAGGGAGACAAGTGTACAGATCTGCTAGTGGGAACAGTCCAGTCTAACCTCCTTCTCACTGTCAGCATGACTTAAAGTGAGTGTACAATTGCAGTCTTACTATCAAACACTTATCTTACTGATAAAATATTTCTTCAAGCTGTTCATTTATTGTTATTAAAAGCTTGATTAAAGGAACAAAATTGCATGTGAGTTCTTAAAAAAAAAAAAGGTAGATAATTTGACATTATCATACTTTACAACACTTCTGTGGTTTTCTCAGACCATGTTCTGAATATGGAAGTTGTGCTGAGCCACTAGGTCTTTCCTATTCTTTTAGGGATAGAGTTTACAGGAGAGGAGTCATTTGGGACTTTGAGAAAACTAGTTCTTGTAAGAGATAGATATAATTTCTACTTTGATATAGAAGTAATTAAGTACTGGGCAGTGTTATGCCTTGGGGATGGCAAAATAAGTCATCAAGTTACTCCTGTCAAACAATTACAAAACAAATTAAAAAGTTTTGTACATTAGAATAAAAAAAAAATAAATAAGGAGGGTACAAAAATTTTACTTAGATCTATTTGAGTTATTATTTTGGACTTTTCCTGTGTGAACAGTTTTGTAGTTTTGAAAACAAAAGTAAAAGGGAAAAGAAATCCTTGTGATATGTAGATAACTAAAATCTTACATATACGTAAACAAGTCAAAGCTTTGAAAAGAAAAAGGTAGAGATACCATGAGGGTATTTAATAATACACCTCCTAGTTTCTGCAATTTTTTTTCCCATTAGACAAACAAAAACTCATATGATAGGTAAAGAAATTTGAATTACTAAATATTTTTAAATTAATAATTCATTTACCAAACAGTGTAGAAGTAAGAATTTATAGAGTGTTTTCCCCCAAAATATAGAGGTATTATATCCAGGACCTTTTTTTTTTTTAATTGCAATAGAAGATCAAGAAAATATTAAAATAATAATAATAAAAAAGAATGCATGTTCTGAATACAATTTAAAAAATCTTTTCTGTTGTGTCATCTTACGCAATTACTTGTTTGTGTTTGGGGGTTTTAGCTTTTCTGCTGAAGCAGTTTACTTTGTTACCTGGCTGTTTGACCAGTACCTGCTACTCTTCATGGCTTTGCTTAAAAGCCGTTGAGATATTACTTTGCAGTGTGGGAAGACAGTAGCCTCCAAATGCTTACATTAGCATCTGGTTATAACCATTTAGTATGTTGTAGCAATACACCATCTTGATATTATAATATATATAATAACCCACTCTGAATTCTTTACTTCTGCTTAGTATTGCTTGATTTTACTTTAAAGCAGCTTGTTATGAGTATTTGAGATATTCTGTCTCATTTGTATATGTGAGAGTTGCAGAAAACAGATTTGGTTAGGTTTAACAGCTACCAGATTCCAACTGTTCATTGCTCTTATATTAGGGTAACAGTACTGAATATTTGGTGCATCTAAAAATAATGGCTTTTTTTCACTGTTACCTTTTATAAAGTAATGAAGCTATTGCTTAGTTTGCAGTTGAAAGACACTGTCATTTAGTTGGAGAATGGAGTTTTACTGGAAGTAAGGAGATATTTCATATAGAAAAATCAATCTTCATCATTGTAGGTATTCTGTAAAAATATAAGGAACCTGTATCATGTCCATGGCTGCTGGAATTTATACTTATATGTTTAATCAAGGTAACAGTTTTATTCTAGCTGGGTATTAACAATATAAGGAAGGACAATAAATAAGTACCTGTAATATCTCAAGAGCTTACATTTCTACTTTAATTATATTCATCTTAACTGTATGGTGTTTCTCTTGGTACTAGTAATATTTCTTATGCTTTCCGGACATGTGAAAAAGCACAGTATGTAGTACTGTGAAAAAGTACCAGTATGTTAGAGAGGAGGATGTGCAGATAACTGGTATATTTTTAAAATTTTCTACTTTTGATTGAAAGAGATTTCATTATTATTTTCTTCAAGTACTTTCACTCTGGTCACATCTTTGGATCAGCATGAAGGTAGAAAAGGAGAATAAAGAGATACTGAAATAAGACATATCTAGAAATTTCTGAAGCCTCTTCAAAGATGGTGTCAGACATGCAAAGTCAGTTTACAGTATACGCTTTCTTCAGCAGCTATCAAAAGAGAACCTGCTCTGCTGTAAGGCAATATGATCATATCTCTGATTTGAAATTGTGAATAACTCTGAAAATTATGTAATGGCTTTGGGCCCATGACAAGTTACCAGTACATTTTGTTACATATGAGCTATGTAGCTAACAAAACTTTATAATTTACTGTTTGCTCGGTCTTTCTGAAGCAAACAGAAAACTGCAGAAAGTAAACCTGTAATATGTACGTAATAGTATGGTCCTTTTTGTTGATTTAAATTAGAGCAATTACATTTTGAACTCACTAGAAGGGTTTAGAATACTAAGGCCCACTGAAATTTACAGTAATTTATAGGTACATAAATTTATAGATATATAACTTCAAGTTCTTTTGAAACTTCTGCTATATGATTCTATGTTCACACTTGCAAAAGTGACCTGTTACTCATCTCATAATACAAGCTGATGTCCATTTCAAAGGATTTGTGCCCAATTTTGCATGCATTTTTGTACCATTTTGAAATCTGAGTTCCAAAATAATATTTCAGAGATTTGTAGTTGTTACTTAGCTACTCTAGAAAAAAAACACACCAAAAATATTTGAAGATCAGGTGCTGATCATTAAATATTTAATAAACTAAAAAATAATCATTATTTCTGATTTTTTTATTATCTCCTGTGCTTGGATAAGATATTTTATATAAGCAATCCAATATTTAAAATATTTATGGTCAGGGTTCACTCTGAGTTCAATAGACTATTTTCTGCAGCTGTCAGGAAAATAATTTAGACCTATATATGAACTATGTACCTTCCTGTTTCACCTGTAGTTTAATTCCATTTAAAAATTATCAGTACATCCTCCAATGGTAACAACAGAGATACTGCTCACTGATACTTCTTCTCTGTTACTCACAGAGTACTGAAAATATTAACTCCTTCCTAACACTTCACAGTTAGGAGTGATGGTAGATTCTTCCTGTGAATCTACCAGTAAAATTTTTACTTTGAAATGCAAGTGCAGAGATCCCTTGAAATGGTAAGTGCATGACCTCTGATATAACTCATTATTTCCTTTGCAGCCTGTTTCACAAATGTTTTGCCTCATAAAGTAAGACAGGAATGAAGCTCAGTTATTGATAATACTTACTCTGTTTGCATTACATATTAATGCAAACTTTTTTTTTTTATTTATGGTGGCAATCACTAGATGGCACTGCTCTATGGTCTTTTTGAGTTGTTGCATTTTGCTTTTCTTAAAATACTCCTTCTCTTCTGTGATACATGTCATAATGAACTGTTACTGATTTTGTGGTATTATTTGTCCGGTATTTGTGGCAAATGGAAAAAAAAAATGATGAAATTAATTTTTCAGGATGGTTAAATCCCTGAACATGTTGATGTTTTGGTTAAGTGTTTGACATGAGGAGAAACATACTGTTTGATAGTCTCTGTTCCAGAAGTAGTAAATAGGAAATGTCAGACAAAAAAAGCTGTAATAAAAACGCTCTTCAATTTCTGTGTTTCTGGTATCTTTGCCAGCTGTAAGTCAGCATGTTAAGTCTATCTTTTATTTCTTGGCAGGAAAATGATCATGTAATCCTGAACTTGCTAGCTGGCAATTCTAGCTTTTCTAATCTCAAACTGCTCCATTGTCAATACAGTCAATGCAGTCTTTAGCCAAGTACATAAGGAACAAGAAGATGGGAGACATCTTAATCCCTTCTGTCACTGAAGGGCTAGCAAGTTGTATGGCTGATGCTGTTTATGCAACAAACTTCTGTGAATAGACTGCTCTAACAACTCTACCCCCAGGTCAAAAGTGTACTTAGGACATCATTGCAGCATCAAGACAGTTACTAGGCAGGAACTACAAAGCTAAAGAGTCTAGTGCACCTAAAACCATCAGCAACAACACCCTGACAAAACAAGAAAGCAGGAGCTGTTGTTTGTGTGTGGCATATTTTCTGAGTTTAGAGTACCATCATTGAGTCTATTACTAAAATTAAATGTGCTGTGGTAATAAAGTTTTGTAGGACTTCTGTAAAGGGTTGTGTCTTAAAACACAACCCTGGTTGTGTTTGGTCTGTTTTGGTCTGTGCATTGGTCTGTTTTACTCCTGGATTTTGTTGTTTTGTTATTATGACACTCTGGCACAATGGGGTTCCTTATTTGTTTGAAGAACAGTATGAAAAGAGTACGTATGTCTAATGGCTGCATATAAATGGAACTCCTTTTTATCTCCAGTAAAGCTGTCTCAGGAATGTCTTCAGTTCTTCTGTCTGGAAGTACTGCAAGGCATTTTTTAACTTGAAGTTGAATGAGATTCTCTTAATATCAAACTCACTGTGGAATTCTTTCAAGAGTAGGTGCCAATACTGTCAGCAGTGGCAGCCAGTAGGCATTTTCTGTTGTCAATTTTTGAATGATTAAAGAATTAAACCCTAATTTTTGAGCTTGTCATTTGCAAAGGATTCTACCCTTTGGAATTATGATGGTAGTTGGAGCTGTGCATGTGACTTTTGGGGTCTATTTCCAGAGAAAGAGTTTACCAGTCTAGCTTTTGATGAAAATTAAATTTACACTCCCATGTGTTCACACTGTGTAGCATAAAGATTGTGAAGTTTTAAATGAAAGCCTTTTTTCCAGTTTGGCAATTTTAAGTGCTATTCTTTTAAAATTGTATTTACATAAAGGCAACGGTAGTTAGCCCAAGATTTTCAGAAAGTGTTTTTAGAAGACAAAATTATAAATTCTTTGACAGAAAATGTTGATGTTATTGTATTAATTGCTTTTCAACAATTGGCCTTTTTTTTTTTTAATAGCAAAAATGAAATGAAATTACTTCCAAAAATGAAGATATACATGTTATTATGCATTTACTTAGTGTGGTTACTCTTATGAAATTATCATTTTAAATAACCTGCAAATTTGGTTTTGGTGATGGTAACTTGCTTTAGAGAGAGCTAAATGAAAATGAATTTTGCAGAAGTTATCCACTAATAATTTTGGAACTTTTTGAAGGGTTGCCAAAGAAACTCATAAAATCTAATTTATTTCAGTCCATCATTTTTGTTGTGAAGATTCTGGAGGCCCGAGTTTGGTGTTGGCATAGTAATAGTCTGCTCAAGAGGATATCAGTTTATATATGATTTTAATTAGCAGTTTCAGATTCGAGTAGAATGCAGGATGAGGCAGTAGTGATGCTAGCTTTAAATTGGAAGATCGAGGTTGAAGAGTTATTTGCCCTGGATAATGAGACTGTTAATGTCTTCATCCTGCAACCAAGTGTTTGATATAGGCACATGAGTACAGGAATACTTCCTGACTTTTATCACCTGCTGTTTTTTATAACAATATGTTTGTGTCTGATTTCCAAGTTTGCTGCTTTGTTTAAAGAATTAAATTTGTGGGCTTTGCTTATATTGTAGTGGGGAAACTGTTCACCAGCACCTGAGTAAGGAGTCCTGTTTACAAGTATGTCTCACCAGTGGTTGGAATCTGAACCTCATTCTTTATTAATTTCTGAGTACAATTCACTGAACTGGTGAATATCTTAGGAGAAGCTGAACAAACTGCAACTGAATTATACAAGAAACTGTCATATAGACTGCACTGTAACGAAAAAATGTCTTAAAATTAGTCACTTTCTTATAGTGCTAGGAAAGTGATTTCAGTAACACAGAGTAACACTGCTATGCCTAAGGCTGTTCTGTCTCGACTTGACTTGAGTCAAACTAAGTCTCCTTCCCTGACTCCCCTCACTGCCTTGCTTTCAGTTGTAGATATAAAAGAACAGACAACTGTTTTATACTCTCTGTGGTTGGAAAATGCAACTGCCACATTTCTGCCTTCAGTTCCTTGTAGAAAGCTTCTTAACAATAAGGACCCTCTCTTAATAAAAATCTGGGGAAAAAAAAAACTAGAAAATTTTTTTTTTTAAAATGACCTCTTGTTTTGTTCTTTGATCAAGTAGTAATCCAATTACTTAGAAAACATGCGGTAATGGTTATTTACAAGGTCCTAGAAGAGTGTGGAAATTTCAGGTATTTCCTGGTTTTTATTTCAAAATTACTGAAAACTGGCTATTTTGTTTCACAATCGATATTAGGATTTAAAAATGAAAAATAAAAAGTGGCAAAGTTCATTTCTGAACATGTGCACAGTTATGAAACCATTACTTTGCAGTGTAAATAGCGTTACAGTCACAACAGTAATTTTTGGAGCTATTCTTCCTATGAGGATAGGGTGTATTTATATATAAAATTGTGGTGGTTTGGAAAAAACATTTCCCTCTGGGGCTGGTAATACTCTGCCCCAGACGTGGTGTTTTGGATACTGGACCAATTAAAAAACTTGTGCACTCTGCGGAAATGACATACTCACAGATTCGGAAGAGAAGAGGTTAATTTTAACTGTGTAGCTGAAGGAGAGGCAGCTTCTAACAAGGTTTTTTGGACAGACCCTACCATTGAGTCATAAGGCTCAGAAAGGACCCCCTTACTTTCTTAACTGTTTCTCAGAGAGGAGTCTAGATGCAGCTGGATCCAATCCCAGTCACAGACTTGGTCAATTGTTTAGGTTTAAAGGATTGTGTAGATGTAATTAAGCCTTTATATGACTTTGTCCCACAGGAATAAGAATGGCTAAACATGTATTTACAAGGAAAAAATAAATAATTTATTTACATTGATGATCATGTTAATTATTAGACTAAAAGACATTATTCAGAATTATTAGCTACAGAGTACAAACACTTATAACTACTAGTATAGTGAACTATTTTTGAAGCAATATTGAAGCAATTATATTAAAGCTAGCAAAATACTTACTAACTAGAGATTGATGTTACTCACTCATACCAATGACAGTGAGCATAGCTCTTTCACTCCACCTGGAGGAGTAACTTTGAGGGATGTCCCCACTCAAGGGAGGAATCTCCACACACACTCGAAGAAGGTGTGTGTTAGAAGACCCTCCCATTAAAAAGTGGAACTGGGCTTCTATATTATAAAGTGATTGACTGTCAGTCAAATGCCTCCAGATCAGCTGTGTCAGCTCGGCAGCTTTAGATAAGTCATCACTGCTATCCCTTGTTGGTTCTGTTGTCAGGAATTTTGTCTGCTGCACCTCATCTGTGCAGGTTTCCTTTGGGAAGCACACTGTTCTTCACATCCTCAGAGTGTTTGGCTTTGCAACTGATGAGTCAGGGTGGTCTCACTCTTCAATACCAAAAGCAATGTGACCGTCCTTCCTTGGTTGACCACTGACAACTTTTGCAAAATAGGGTAAAACTTGAACTATTTTACCCCTGCTGAGGCAGAGCATCCTTCTACTCTGCACCCCATGACTGCAGTCAATCTAAAAATATTTTGCAGTTTTGTATGTACAGTGATTGTAGCTAGAACTTTACAAATGCACTTGTCAAATCTTTAAGTTACCATGGACAGTTACTGCTTTATAGAATGTAACATTACGAAGCTGTAGAAAACCTTGCAGTTTTGTTATATAAGCTAAATACAAATGCTTTTAATGGTGAACCATATGAAATGGTATATAGCTTGGTACATTACAAGAACACTTAAACATATCTTAGAGAGTTTTGATGAGCTTTCCAATAGTTCGTACTTAGTACATTGCACAGTAACCTGGAATTTCAAACATGATTAATTTACGCTTACTATATCACAGGAATTAGTCCATCTAATGAAGCTGTGCTTTATATCAGTATAATGAAGCTGGGCTTTATATAAGTCTCAGGGGCTTAACCAAATTGTTTCAAATGAGTAGGCTAAATTGTACTGAATAAGCACCTTGCTTTTGTTTTATACTACCTGGGGTTTTTTTGTTGTAGTAGTAATTTTGTGAACCTATCTCTACAGATGCTTTGTCAAAGCTGAATCTTTGACAATCAGTAAAAGTCTTGGCAGTCAATTTGTTACAAGAAGTTTTTTACAGTACAGGCCTGTGCTACACTCAGCATGTTTGGGTTTTGTTGCTTTTCCTGAGTATTTTTTAAACTGTAAGAACAGGGAAGGAACAATGCTGTTCTTACCAGGCCCTAACATGCTGGTCTCAGGGATCTCGGAAACCAGGTAAAACTCAGACCCAAGATGTCATTTTACAGATGTTTTAGGAAAAGGAAACTCTTCCAAAGGAACAGCCATATTTCCCCAGATTACCAGACTCTGGGTCTTTTTCTGTGAATTAACGTGTGTAAACCAATTATGAATGTTAGGTATGTAAACTCAGCACTTACAGATTGTATTACAAGGAAAACAATTAAAGAGTGTTCTAAGGTGGGTAGGTTCTTTTCTTTTTGAAATTAAAATAAGACCACATTATCTTAATTACTAGTGAATAACCTATCCCTTCTTTACACACTACTTTCTTGGATATGGCAAAACAGAAGTTAGAGTTTTTAAGAACCACATGTATACATATTCATAAGAACATTCTCTTATTTTTGTTAAGAAATTTAAGATTTCTTGGAGAACTTTTATTTTTATTTTAGGAACATGAATTTTTTACTGCTGTCATAGCAAATCACTAAGAAAGAAAAATGGATATTCCCTATGTGGAAATAAAAGATTTATTGAACAATAATTATAACAACGGATATCTTTTAGCTATTTGGTTTTTAGCAATTAACCTCACAATAACGTTGGACTGAAAAACATTTTTGCAGGTCTTCTAGATAGGCACAATATAAAGAATTCCAGAAGACACTCTTATCTGAAAGATACCTGTTACCTAATGAGGGAAGGAAGGAATTGCTGAAGGGAGTCCTTGGAAGGAGGTAGACTAGCATGTCAGATTGGCAGATAAATACTTGAATAGAAGTGTAAATAAGTAGTACTGAAAATTGCAAGTAGTGATTGAATTCCTCCTTCTTTTTTTCTTTTTAATTATTTAAAGGAAAATACCCAAGGAGGACTTTGTAAGTAATGCTACTGTGTTTTTATTTTACTTCACTTAAACAGGCTGTGTATTGAAATACTGCTGTAATTCAGCTGGACTCGAGCAGCCATTCAAGTGGTACAAACTATTGTATTAAAACGATCGTGTAAACCAGCTCAAGATGCACTCAATTATTTAATAGCATTCCTGCTTTCATCTAACATGAGAGCTTGTTCGTATTATTAGTGGAAAATCCATGAAGCGTTTAACTTTGGAAATGTTCAATCATTACAAAAAGGCATTACATGTGGTTTTCAGCTCTTTCCTAAACTTAATGTCACAGATGAACTTTTGATTTTGTCTTTCGTTTCCATGTAAGCCCCACTCTGTGTTACCTTTTTCAGCTTGGGATACTCCTTTTTGTCCTGATGTAACCCAAATTGTTTAATAATTACAAACTTTGCTTGGGTGTGTTTTGATATAACTGTGCTATTTTTTCCCAGGAGGAATGTACGTACTCACACAAGAAGTAAGGCCTCTACAAAATAAAATTTATAAAATGGATCTTATTCCCAGTAAACATAACAACCTCTTGTTTCACAGTGCTTTTTTTTCAACATGTTGTTTGAACTACTTTTATTTTTTGCTACTGTTACTGAACAGGAGGTTTAGTAACTTTTTGTCACCACAAGATGCTGATTTTGGAGGACAGACCTTTCTATAGATCTCTGCAAAAGGGACTGGTTTGAAAACTCTCATGCCAGGAAAATTGTATTCTTTCTTCAGTGCAGTTTTCAATTCAGTATGAAAGTGACTGAATCACTCTTGCTTCTGCCCAAGGAATCAAAATGTGTTTCAGGTTAAAAAAAAAAAAAAAGTAGGGCTGGAACCTACAGATTCCTAGGGGAATTTTTGTTTAGAACTTTGCTGTAAGTGATGATGTGATTTCTATGAGACAAAAAATTGGCTTACGAGTGTAAAACTTTGTATGGTGTTGTGAACATTTAATCAATGTTCACTTCTTCTGTCAGTGTGATGTAAGAACTAATAGGCAAAACCAAATAAGATATATGAACTCTGTGTTTTACAGCTAACAGTAGATTTGAAATCACTTTCTGGTGTTGCATGCAAGTTACCTTGATACATTATGTGCCATTACCTTTTATTTTCATGTGAACAAAATTTCTAGGAAAAATAAGTTATTTACCCCAAATACAGTTTGAACTGAGTTCAGCTGATGATTTTGACTTTGTGTCCAAAGCAGCCACAGCATTTTGCTTAAATATTATTCAAATGAAACACTGTCTTTTGTCTTCAAAAAGAGACTTTGAAATTATATTTTTTCATTTACCTTTTAAAGTAAATTAAAAAACCCCCACATGTCAGGAAACATATAAATTCATTCAGAAATTTTTACAAAGGGAAGTCATCAACAGTTAGGGTTAGTCACAAAGTCATTCAAGGCTGTTCCAGAATTGATCAGTATTTTCTTTTGGAAATGAAAGGAACTTAAAAAAAAAAAAAAAAGAAAAAAAGAAGACAGTTTCAGCATGACATTCAGGTGAAGGGTTAAGTCTTTATCTCTTATCTTTGCCATTAAGGCAGCATTTCTGTGATACTGCTGGATTACTTAAGTGTCTTAAGGGATGCTGAGTAATGGTGTTATTAGATTCTGGATACTGAGGAACAGGTGTGGCTGCCAAATAAGTGCAGTTGAAATCAATAATAGATAGAGTTGAATTTCTAGAAAGGCAGGTAAACGTGGACATATTTGACGAATCAGTCTCTTCAGGTTGTCAACCAAAGATTGTCAGTGACACTGTATGTTGATCGTTTTGTTTCTAAG
This sequence comes from Manacus vitellinus, assembly GCF_001715985.3. Taxonomy (NCBI): domain Eukaryota; kingdom Metazoa; phylum Chordata; class Aves; order Passeriformes; family Pipridae; genus Manacus; species Manacus vitellinus. The sequence continues at coordinate 11,931,606 of NW_021940917.1, read as the reverse complement.
CTCTTACTTTGCATGACAAATCCAACAGGCTCCTGTCCCACTGGCAGATGCTTGAAGGTAAATTCCTGTGGGTTTCCTTTCACATGGTACAGTATGAATAGTGTTCCTAATAGAAAAGCTTACTTCTAGCAGTCTTTCTCTCCCAGTTACCTTCTTTACCCCTCATTATCTATAGTTGGCTGTTCCTATTGTTTCCAACTTCCCTGCATTGTTAGGTTAGGCACCAGTCACACAGGCTGTCAATATTTGAGGTTTCTAAGTCACACATCATGAGTCTGAGTTATATGGGAGGCAGATAATTACCTCGTTTAAGGTATTTGGTTCTTAAAGACTGCCATAAACTATCTAAAAAAGGAATTAAGTAATCCCATTCTTAGTCCAGAGGTTGACACCAGAACTTTTCACTGTTGGATGCTGAAGCTAAGAACAGCATGTTACTTTGACATATCACTGTAGTAGAGCCATAGAATCTTTTAGGTTCTAAAAAACCTCTAAGATCATTGAGTCCAGCCATTAAATGAGTACTGCCAAGTCCAGGGCTAAACCATGTCCCTAAGTGCCACATCTGCGCATTTTTCAAATGCCTTCATGAATGGTGGGTGACTCAACCACTTTCCTGGGCAGCCTGTTCCAGGAAACAGTGGAAACAGTTTCAGTGAAGAAATTTTTCCTAATATCCCACCTAAACCTTCCCTGACGCATCTTGAGGCCATTTCCAAGAAAGATAATTGACCCTTTGATTGAAAAATGGGGCAAAAAATGTTTTTCTTTTTTTAAGTTGAGGCTTTTGAAGTGCTTTGATTCTTAAACATCTGACCTGTCACTCTGTGTGGTACCTACCCTATCCTTATTCCTTCCTTTTTGTAATGTGCAGTGGCAGAAATAGAGATTCCTTGTTCCAGAGACCAGAAAGAAGACTGAGATTTTAACACATCTCTTAGAAGAGGATTTTCTTGAGAGATTTAGTACCAGTCCCCTTTTTCAAAGACTTTACTGTCGAATATGCACAGATTTTAGATGTTTAGACATTTAGTAATCATCCATTTCCTTAGGGTTACCATGTTACTTCCTGCAACTGAGAGAGTTTGTTCAGTTTGTTCTTCAGAATTGAAGAGCAAACTTCTTTCTCCTCTGACTTAGAGGAGTTAATTGAACTTGGGTGACTTGACCCAGTGTTCAGTAAATATTCTAATTGAATTCCCTGTAAATAGTCCTCAGGGCATAGTTCTCTGACCAACCCAAACTGAGTTGATCCAAATGAAAAAGAGAAATATTGTTTAAATCAGTTTGGTTTGCAAATAGGCCAAGTGTTTGGTCTTGTTGACCATGAGGCTGTGTGAGCATTACTGTAGGTGCATATGAAGTGCCATATCATGTAACCTTAAAACGAAACTGGGTCAGATGATCTTGGAGCCATGAAAGCAGTGGACAAGGGGTTAACATTCAGAACTGAGATTTGCTAATGGTGTCCTGTGTGCCTAGAGCTACATACTTTTCCTTTGTAAACTTTTAGTAATGTTTGGGTTTAGTTTGGTTTTTTTTTGTTTTGTTTATTTATTTGTTTTATTTTGTGTTTTGTTTTTAATTTTCTGTTTTTGCATTCCAGAATTCAAGCCCTATGAGGTAGTAAGTGACATTGACATTATTTATGTGTGGCGCTGCACACAGTATAGACAGCAAATCTGGTGGATATGAAGGTATATTTTCAGCATGAAAACACATCCGAGCTGGCTCGCTTATGTGAATTGTTTGTCCTGTGGTAGTGGTGCTTCCCCACCTTGATATGATGATACTATCATCCTGCTACAGCAGCATATACCAGGTATATTATATATCTGTGCATTAAATGCATTCACTACTGTGACTTTGTAAGGTCACTTTCTGCGTATCATTGTCCTAATGTCAGTGGAATATGAATGTACTTGGAATATAATGAAGAACAGGTCAAATCAATTATTCTGTTATGGACATATTCAATAGTTTTTTAAAAGTGAGTGTAGAGCTTTTATTTATTAGTTTTCCAGGTGTGTTTGCTTCATCTGAGTTAAAAAATAAACCACACAAAACAACAAACAAAATATCCAACAGCAAACAACAACCAACCAACTCCCACCGAAAGGTCAAGAAACAAATGAGAATGGTATGATTATTCCACTCTGTGCAAGGTGGGAGTGATAGAAAGAGAGTTAATGGTGAGTGTACATCATCCGCTCAGAGAGGAGACAGCCTCAGATTCTTCAAGAAGAATGAACTATAAGTATGCTTGTAACTGGCTGCAGGAGCACACTGTTTCCAAGAACAGCATGCAGTTTCACAGGTACTAGATGACCTTATATTCTTGAAAGCTTTTAAACTCTTTAGTTTTCACAAATTCTGAAATTAAATTGCTTTTGCATCTTACTGTGCATCTAAGTGTTTAGGATTTCAGTTTAAATTTCTTCCGAAGATTTCAACTGCATTATTTAATCGGAACCCCAAAATCCATGATAAATGAACATAACATGTATGTTTTATCCAGATGATTTATTAGGAAAAAAAAAGAATCCTAAAAGCAGAGGGAACCTGACTTAGAAAATAAGGAAAGTAGAAAATAATTTGTAAATATTAAAAACCAGATGTATGAGACTTTATCTTGAGAATTAAATTACCATCTTTGCCAATACCACATTGTTGTCTATTACACAGAGTCTAAGGAAGTAATAAATTAAGGAGATATACTGTGCTGTGTTGTCTTCTGAAGTAAACTGACACATCTTTGTTGTCTGACAGTGGAAAATAGACATTCATTTTTGCAATTCAAGACACTTGGTTTATTTTGTAGTTCGTGTTGGGAACAGTAAACTGAAGACCAGATTCTGAAATGTGATCTGCAGTAGGGTGCATGCAGTGCAAGAGGAAGGCACTGGGGTTTTTCAGATTTCTATAAAAAATGTTTTATGGCTTCTTTCCCTAAGAAAAGGACATTAAAACAAATTTAAAGATTAAAATCCTAGTTTGCATAGAGATTTAGAAAGTGAAATCTGTTACTGCTTCTTGCTAGACATGAATTTGTTTGTATTGAGTGAAAGAGTGTGCTCTTGGAGACCTAATGCTCACTCTTTATTTGTGGATTCAGCTGTACCATCCAGTAATGCTCCAGAATGATATGTTCTATCTGACAACTTCAAATTGAGATATTTGATTTCCTTCCAAATAAACCCAGTTTTCCTCAACTGGCTATTTTCCAGGGGACAACTAAAAATGAATCAATAACAGTTGATCCAAAATGTTTTACTTTGTCTTTTGTTTCTATTTCATCTTCATGTTTTCATATGTCATTATAATATAAATTAATATAAGCAGAATTTGAAGGGAGAGGTAATTTGGAAGCAGAATAATTTTGACATTGTCAGAACATATTTTCCTTTTGTCTCCAAAGTGAACCTCCCAACTGAAAACAACTAGATTCTAACAAATGTATCTTGTGATGGAATATAGTTGTGGCACAATATTTTTTTCTACTTTGTTGTATTTTCTGCTTCAAGTCTGTCATATTTGATGTCAGGGGTGTGTAAAAATGTCCAGAGCATTTGAAAACAAGATCAATAAAATAGAATTGTGCAGGGCTTTGTGGAAAAAAAGATGTAGTATTAAACAGGGAAAAAGAAAAAGCTCCCTGAGATTCAATGTGCAAAAAACATGTTGTCATGTACATCATTGCCCACTGCATAAATGAGACCTCAGAGATCAGCTAATATGAAAGCCAGTGTTTGTGTAGTGTAATTTGCACTGGGAGATTTTGGACTGCCTAATAAATGTGTAGTGGAAATGATACCACTCAAGAAAGATGCTTTGTGAGCACTTTTTCTTTCTATAATATTTATTTTTAATTGACTTTATTTTTTTTTGTCTGTGTGTGTGTGTCAAAGAATGTCTGTGTGTATATATTGTTCCTAAAGAACAGTGATATTCTTTTTTTGTGTTGAAGATATTTAGGTTGATGTAACATGGTGTTCCTTTGGGTAGATAATTAAATTCCTAATTTTAAACATTTTTTCTTTAGTTAGTTGTGAATTGTCTATGTGAGCAGGCTTGGGCCTCAGGTATTGAGAGTAAGAATAGCTTCTATGAATTCTTTAGCAAGTTGAAGATTTCAACAACACTGAGACCTGTTTTATGTTTCTTTCTCTATCAGTTGCTCTTCTTTCCTTTTCCTGTTGTATCACGGAGAACTGTCTGCTGCTGCTGATGTTTGGTTTAATGTAAGCCACTTGCCTTGTTTGAGTGACAGACGAGACTAACCACTCTGACAAACCTTAGCAATGGCATTTGCATAGTTTACTTAACCTGGGCAACTGTCCAGAATAAATTCACAGTGCAAATCAGTGTTCTAACCCTTTTAATTGAGATGAGACAGATCTAGCAAGAAGAAATTGTTGTTTTGTAATGACATTGACTTTGCACAGTCATGTAGCTCCTTTCATGCCTGTTCAAATATAGGCAAAGAGGTCAGTGCTGCATGTTATGATCATAAAATCTTATCATGTATCTGTTCTTGGGTCATTGAATCTCATGGGAATAGTCTGAGCCACTTAAAAGTAGGTAAAAGGTATACGCTGCGTTACTAATTTTGCACACACACTGATTTTGAAAGTTAAATTTGGACATGTAAATATGCAGATCCTCTTCATCAAAAATATGTTACTGTTCTTGAGGTTTCTGGAGGTAAACATGTTATTAAATAATATATGGGGAAAATACACAGCTTGGGAAGCAGTTAAAGGACATCTCAAAATGAACATTCATTTTCAATCATTTTAAATTCACACTCAAGAACATGGGTGGAATATATTATTTCAGCTACTATAATAAGTCCTTAAATGAGTTCAGAAGGCCAAGAAGTATTTATTCTCTCTTACTGGTATAGGCAAGACAAGAAATAAGGGCTTGACTTGCTGTAACAGTTAAACCAATAGAGTGAAAAAGCAAACTAAGGCACAAGTATGAAAGCATTTAGTTCTCCTTCCTGTTCTCCATTAATTACTTAAAAGTCTGGTGAAAAATTTTATTGACTGTGATAAACATGAAGATATTATTAAAGGAAGTTTTGTGTTGGCTACTCTACTATTTCATTATTGCCTTAAATTATAAGCAGGTTTGCCTTTGCATGCACTATGCAGCTCTGATTTCTGCTCACAATGTGGTGACATATTCTCTCTTCAATATTGTTGTGCTATTAGCAGTAGTTTTAGTAGAATCTTTGATTTGGCAATTGGGGCTTTTTTAGGGACCTCACTTTGTAGTAGTTGTTTTAATTTGTACAGAATAATTTCTTTAGGGGGGAAATAAAATGCTTTTTATTTTCAGTTAGAAGTAATTGCCTTAGAGGTATCAAGAAAACAAAACTGGGAAGTTGGTCATCCTCCTTCTTCCTGGTGTTAGTGTAAAATCAGTACTCTGATAGTAGACCGTCAACTCCTTACTTGTCTTTACCCACTGTTAAAATTATCCACTCATTTCCAGGCAGAGACTTTTCAGAAATATCAAGAAGAATGTACTTCTGTACCTGACTGTACTACTTCTATGAAAGCTATATGGAAGGTGACATTCTGAAATGTTACATACTCATTATTTGAAGTGAAGTTGTAGCTTATTGCTATGGATGTTAGTGGATACAGTTCCACAAATTTTCCCATCCAGTTCTAGCTACAATAGATGAATTATATTATGCACCTTTAGTTTCTTTCCTATTTCTGAATTACAATGCCTTCTTGCAGAGAAGGTCTACTGCTTTGCCAGTTCTTAAACAGTTATTGTTATAAAACAATTTCATGTCTTTGTTTTGTGTAAAACCATTGATTGATTTTGTATGATTTTAAAATCTATATAGATAGATTTTACTTAAGTTCTGAATATGGGCTACTAGCCTTCATATACAGCCAGTCCAAACTGACTCCCCTCCATAAGTCTATGATCCTGGAGCACTTTTTTTTTTTCCCCCAAAGATTAATGCATAATAAATTTTGTCCTTGTTATTGTTCCTTAAATGTGTATGTTCCTGATGCAGGATGTATGAATGGTAGTTCTATCATAAAGTAACTCGATTTAGAGGAAGCCTGTGCCTCTTGAAACTGCTGCTTTCCCTGTCTTTATTCCAAGGTTTCCTTAGAAAAGAGTAATAGCTACTTAAAATCTGCTGGTGTAGTTTTGCTGTATGCTCCAGTCTCTCCAGTTTCCTTTCAATGTCCTCACTGTTTTCAAAGAGCAGTACACTACAAAATACAGTAGGTTGTTTTTTTTGATCTTCTATATCAGTAATATCACCCCATTTTGTATATAGTTCCATCAGAATTAATTACGTGATTTTTTTTTTTTTATTTCTAATTTCATAGAGTATTCATAGTTGGAAGGGATCCACGAGGATCATCGAGTTCAACTTTTAAGTGAATGGCCCATATGCAGATCAAACCCACAACCTTGGGGTCATTAACACCAGGCTCTAACTAACTGAGCTAATCTTAGATTATTTCTTTCCATTTGGTCACTAGGAGAACCATTGTCCATCTCTGGTCTATAGTGATCACTTTTTAGAGAACAAAATCCATTTTTGTTGACAATGAAATGTTTTTTCTTTTGAAGATAAAAGGTATGTTCTCTGGTTCAGTTAAGTTGTTTCTATTTACAATTTTTTATCATGAGTTTCTGTAATTTAATCTGTGTCTTCTTTCATATTGTTGTGGGTTAACTCTGGTTAGCAGCTAAGCCCCACAGAGCTGCTAACTCATTTCCCACTAGTGGGATGGGGGAGAGAATCAGGAGAGCAAAAGCGGAAAAACTTGTGTTCTAAGATCAAAAGAATTAATAGGTAAAGCATCATATCATTAGAACAGATGAAGTAGTAGAAAACTTTCATGCTCTGTATTGAATATTTATAATGTTTAAACATATTAAATTCTTAGAATATTTCTGCATATTCTGACCAAATGCTTTACTGGCTGTTCTAGATTTTTGTGCAAGTAATGACATGCAGTATCAATTCTCCTTTACATTCCTTCAGTCTCTTCTTTATACTAAATACCTATGCAGAAAAGTAATTTACAAGGGAAAAAAAATTATTCTCAATTCTAATGAGGCCGTATTTAAGATAATCACGTAAGAACTATTCAGTGCATCCTGTTAGTTTACAGTTACTCATTTCTTAAATCACTTTTTCATATCTTGTCAGATGAATTATTAGTGTCAATATCTTGCACTGCTTTTCCTGCTGTTACTGTTACCTTTGTAATAATTCTGTCTCTCAGTGCCATGGTTTGGAAGGTACAGCAAGAAATGAAGAAGGTAGAAAATGGCACAGCATAAAAAAGAGCAAAGGTTTCAGCAGTCTTTGTCCCTGTATTTGGATCATTGCTTGGCAGAGCTCAGAGGTGTTAGTTCACTGTCTTTGCTGGTTGAAACATTGAGCATTCTACTTCCCTGAAAGCAATGCTACCAACTGAATAGTTGAGAATTCATTTGTCAACATGTATTAGCATGACTAAAATGATATTTAGTATAGTCTTAGGACTGCTGCTCTGCACAGCAGAGTAGTCATCCCTGTGGGAATGGGTTACTTAAATTTTCCTGTTCCATGAGTGCCCAGCAATGAGTAGCCTGCTGGTTAAGTATATGCCAAGTCTTTCATCAAGTACTCAGTCCAGCAGTTCTCTTAATTTCAGTGTTTTCTCCAATAATAATAATAATAATAATTAATACATTTAAGCATATACATTAGGTAACTCTGAAAGAAAGAGACTAAGTTAAAAGGCAATAATTAAAAATTAAATTATGGCTCAAAGTGAAAGGTTAAGACTTATTCTTTGGCACATGATCACAGATAACCTGTGACTTCCAAATCACGTAACCTCAGATATTTAAGAAGACTGAGTTAAGTCTGTTTGCATTAATGAATGGTTTGAGGGAAACAGAACTGAACAGTTTTCACTGAATCTTAACATAAATGGAAGTTAGTAGTTTACATCAAATTGTGCACTTGTTTTCATTTATGAGTGTTTGTGTGCAGTTGTCCTTTCCATTCTTTTTTTCTCTAGATCCAGGAAAAATAATGAAAAAATGCTGTTTCTAATTGAGGGACTATCATAATTCAATGAAAAAATGTTCTGAAATCTTCTTTGTATTCTGATCTGACAGTAGATGAAATCAGTTTTGCACTCACTTTAAAAAAATGCTTATGTTAAACACAGATGTTTAGTGAGAAAGAGGGGAGTAACAAATATTGGTGCTGGAATTATGGTTTTTGAGAGTTTTGCACAAACCTAGAAAAATTATTAAAAAAAAAAATTGGTTCTATTATATTATCTGCTGAAGATTTTAATTTCCAAGAGTAATGTCCCAGATAAACAAAAGATTTCAGGACCTTTCTTTGAGTCCCTTTTTATCAAATAAATTAGTTAAACCTTCATTTTGTTAGCCATAAAAGTAGTTTGGACAGTTAATGTGTTTAATAAGGACATTCTGTTTTAGCAAAGACATTTTTTATTATGAGAACTCACAGATGACCCTTCTAATTTATGAAGGTGTAGCTCTAATTACAGAGCCATTTTAAACAATATACATTTAGTATATGCCTTGTTTCACTGGCATGTACCAAATGGCATGTCCCCTTTCTTGAAAAATATAATAGGCATGTCCCATTATGTATCACAAAATACAACTGCTTACTCTCTTCTTTGCAATATTAGTTAGCCTCTACAGGTGACTATAATTCAATGATTGCCTGATCAGAAACTATATTTTACTTGGAGACCTTGCAAAGTAAGTTGCGGTTTCTCAGCATCATCAGATAATTTCTACAGGGAAGGGAAGCTTGTAAGTTCTTTGGGCAGAACTTTCAAAGCACCAGAAGAATAAACCCGCTCAAAATGCATGATTTGCTTGTACAGTTGGAATGTTCTCAGTCATCTTTATGAAGGCGATTTCTAAGCAAAACACTGATGAAAGTGATACTGAGTTTTCCTTCTCTCATATTCTTTGTCACAAAATGATTTCCACTGGCTTTTTGCTACATTTTTGAGACAAAGCACCAATTTCACCTGCCTTTCTCCCCCAAACCAAACCCGCCCTCACCTCTCCCCCTCTGAACTTATGTACAGTAGGTTCCAACTCTGAGTTTTTAGCACTGAGCAACTGGCCAAAAACACTGTTAAAATTAAGTATAACAAGAAACCGTAAAGATCATGATTTCCTTTCAGACTGATTCTCTATTAATTAGTAATATATATAGTCCTATTAGTGCGAATTTTTAAACCATTTTTAACTTCCAAAACTGATAGAGAAATTTGAATTAAAAGTTTAAATATTGTATGATGTTCAATAGATATAAAACATTGTACACACCATAGAAATTGCCTTTTTTACCTTTCAAAAAGGTAAATGCTGTTGGGGAATATATAAAGCTAAAATTACAACACTTTTCTTTTGTAAATTAATTTCTGTGCCTGCTGTGCTGTGTTCCCATAAAAGGTACATAGGCCTAGTCAGAATCTGACTCTACAGACTTGGTATAAATGAATACAAAATACACATTTGAAAATAGGAGTGTACCCCTAGGCTTAAATTTAGCAGTTTAGAATATGTACACAAGGATTGATGGCAAAAAAATCAGACCTCTAACATTTAAAGAATAATTAAAAATGTCTTAGTACAACATAATATGTTGTTCAGCCTGCAATGGCTGAATTGAAACATATTTCTTATTTTGTGTATTGATAATTTTTTACAAGGATAAACCTCTTCAATGAAGACATCAATTAAAAAAATAAATATATGTGATGTAGTGAATCCCGCTGTAATGATTCCCTACACACAACAGGGAGGAAAATCCAGAATATTTACTGCTTACTTTGTAAGCTCTTTGGAAACAAATTATATGAGTCCAAATGAGATGACTTGAGAATTGCAGGACTGTGACCCCATTACTGGACTTTTTGATGTGGCACAACATTCCAAAATCTATAAACCTACACAGTTTTCATTCAGATGTGTGATAATAATCTTAAGTCTTTTTATGATGAAATATGGTTGGATTCACCATACACACGTTACACAAAAATTCATCAGAAGTCATTAAGTAGGTTACCCACCCATAAGGGTAGTTTAAAAGCTTAACTGTGGCTGTATATTTAAGTGTACCTGAGTCATTAAAACTTGAATGGTGAAAAAAGTTGATGAACATCTGCATGCTGGTTATGTCACATGGTTTAACCTTTCTTTTGAATATGCCACTTTGGTGCAGAAATTATAGTCTGCTTTGCATTATTTTAAGGATTCTTATGCCTCACATGCAGTCTTTTAATGTGGGACTGGCAAGAGATGCTTGTTTTCCTTTTGATAACATGAAATTTACAACAACAAACCAACAGAACAAAGCAATTAGGGTGTCCAGTTCATAGTTAGCCCTTGTATTTGTTTGTTTGCTTGTTTCCTATGTGTGGATTCTGTTGTTTGGGAAAAATGCATAAGCAACAAGCTAGAATATTCTTCTCATTGGTTTGAGACTTGATAACTGTGGATAATAATCTGCACACAGGTAATGTTTTTCTTTAGTAATTTTCTTTTCCACAGAAAAATACGTTTCCTGACTGCTCTAATGTTGTCCTCTGTATAAATGAATAGTATTTTAAAATGTTTTAAGGACAATTTATATTCAATAGCAGAACTTAAATGAGTATTATGGAAGCAATGCCAAACCCTGCTGAGCAATTTGTCCTAAATGTAGGCAGAAATATTCCATTTCTTACTGATAATTTTAGACATAGTACATAAAAGTGCTAGCTTTTCTCTCTGTTATTGGAATGACATCCTAGTGAAAGATTTTTGCAACAAAACGTTAACTTTTAAAGTAGTTGTATTGATCTAAACTGTGCTCAGCTAATAAATGGTTAGAAAATAACCACACCACATATCAAAGGGAAGGCATACTAAACAAACTGAAGGAGTACCTTTTAGTGATTGACAGTGATCTTTAAGAAGAGCTTATATGATTTTTTTCTGATCCATCTTTTAACTTTATCCTAGTGAAATATGGTGTCTTGTGATGATACAGGCATCATCAGTCATTACAAGATGGTTTTAGTAGTTTTGACTGAAAGCTAACTTAGAACTATTTCAATTTGTGTGCTCACCTGCTGTGTTATATGTCTTTACTCAGTATCATCGTATTTTGAGCTGAATATGAAATGAGAGATAAATCAGAATAAAGTAAAATATATGGTCTCTGGCAGTCCTACTGTGATAATTTATCCTTTTTCTTTCATTTTCTGCAATGAGAAAATAGTGCTTCTACTGCATACATTATACAAGATGAAAATTTTGTTTCTAACATGTAAGGTGATCTAGTGATTTTACTTGGAACCTTGAAATGGAGAAGATGAGATTTGGTTCTAGCACGTTTTTAGCCTTAGTCAAGGCCCTTATGTGCCAGTTTTCAGAGTAAATAGTCATCTCTTGCTCCTAACTGCAAGCACTGGGAGTGTGCAGAACCAGAATATTAGTACACTTTCTTTCAACATTAAAATAGATTTTCTTATCTTACCTCGATCATACAACACTTTTCTTAGTTTGATTTGTATGACATTGCATTGCATTTGGTTATTGCCAGTTTCTGTGATTTTCTTTGTTTCCATTATAATAAAATTACAGAAAATGGAAGCAATTTTAAGATAATGAAAGTGCCTTGAAAACTTTCAATATTCTCTTGGCTTTCTAAGCAGAATTGAGATAAAAATACGCCAGGTACTGCTGGCATATTAAATAAACAGAAATATGTCTGTACATATATATACTACATCTAAATAAATTTTAAAAAAGAATACTCTGTTTTTACTGTCAAGTCTGTGTGAGTTCTTACCCAACACTAGACTCACCATCAACTTTAAGAATGTTAATCTCTTTTTATTGTTCTGAATCTCCAGTATTGTATATTTTTTTTTATAAAATACTAGAATAGAGAAATAAAATTAAGTAAAGTTTAAAAATTCCATTCACAATTAAGTGCATCTAACCTGCCTCAGTGAAACAATTTTCTAGCATATTTATTGTAGAATTCTTTCTCAAAATGGTCTAGTTAAACAGGATGTCTGTTATAAATAGTATCGTATCTAGCTCATTTATGCCTTGACACTAATACATTATGGGAAACTAATACATTTTTTCTCCATGCTGCATGGCAGAAGGCAAATAAAGACACTTTAGTTTATTTGGAAACACAGTGCCTAGCTTTTCTTAAAAAAGGGAATAATGTTTCTTCTACGAATCATTCAAAAAGAACCAAAACAGAGTCTAAATTTCATGAATGTTGTATTTTTGCCTGCCATTGATCCAAGCAAATGGAGCACCCTAACTAATGCAGATGATACACAGAAATCATGTGATGGTTTTGGCAGCCTTTTCCTCCTCTTGAGGAATTTGATGTATAAATGACTTCCTAACTTGGGAGAAGCTGTAATAGGTAGTTAATATCTTTCTTCTGTATTTCATAAGCTCTGAATAAATTTGGTCTATGCAATAGCTTGTCTTAAAGTACAAAATACTGTATTTTTCAGTAATGTGTTTATTGCCAGTCTTTTAAAAATCATGGAAGAGTTCATAAACACATATGTGTTAGATACTAGTTTCTATGGATAGTGTACTTTCAATGTTCCTGCCCATGTTGGAGAGTTTGGAACTAGATGATCTATAAGGTCCCTTCCAACACAACCCATTCTATCAATATTGACTAATGTTTGACCCTGAAATATTTTAAAAGTATTTGATTTATATTGGAATTTTTCTTTGAACTAGGATCACTACTGAGTTTTGCTTTCTGCCATCTTGGGATGTGTCTGCCCTGATCTGATGGTTTGGATTTGGAGTGTGATTTTTTTTTTGAAGCAAAACTCATAGCTGCTTCCAGTTGTCATTCTTTATTTCAGCCCATCTGGTCACAGAAGTCTCAGGACGGATGACCTGATTAAGATTTCTGTGCACTCAGACTCTTGGCCAGGTAAGACCAAGGTTGAAGTGTTGTTTCCTGAAATATAGGACATGTGGATTATTTTACTGTACAGATTCACTACAGTGCCTGTTAAAGTAGTATAGGCAGTGTGTACAGCTCAAAACTGATGGTTTTGAAGTCAGAAAAAGCTCATTAATGCCCCTGACATTGAGGAACTTGGAAGATTAATTTTTATAGCAATATTTCATTCAAAAGATAAATTTCTCAGTCCTACCAAATATCATTGTGTTTTGTTTCCTGTACAGACCCAGTGTAACTGCTGTGTTGCAGTTCAGTGCTTCTGCCTCCAAAGAATTGACTAATTCATCTTTAACTCACTTGTTTTCAAGAATACCTGTGAACTTTTCTTTTTTTTTCTTTTTGTAAACTCTGTAAAATCACGTTTAAGTTTGTTTTGGTTTGTTTGTTTGTTTGTTTTTGTTGTTGTTTTGGTTTTTTTTTTTAATTATAGTGTGTTGAATGTAGTAGCACTGATGCCAACAGAAGCCTTTTAGACTGGAAATGGATCAGAATTACTTTTCTTGCCACCTCCTTTATCCTATGATAGCACCTAATCTTAGTGCCTAATAGATAAGTGTTAAAAGTATTTGTGTTAAGGAAACAAGAAAGATATGTAGCTGAAATAACACTTCCTCTCATAGAGATTACTTTCTCTAAGTTAGACAGATGGGTTTTGCCCACCTTCAACTGAAAGTCATGATTCATCTATGAACAGCAAAGCTCATCCTACACAGAAACTCATAAATATATAAAACAGCTGTTTAAAACTACATGATTCAGCGCTCCTTTAGATCAAAAATAGTCATGGACAATATAAGCCTGTGGAAGGTGAATTATCTGCTGTATTCATTATAGAGGACATATCAAAATCTGTAAATGCAATAGAACTTTCCAGGAATTCTGCTATGTGCTTAGCCCATGAAACAAATCACACATATTTAACTCTTTTTATGTGGCAAAACTGACTTGGCTAATCAAGAAAGCAAAATAAGATTATTTTGAGGATTTGTATTTACCCTGGGATCTTGGACTATATAGCTACTGAATGGTGAAAGGGAAATTATTAATATTAAACCAGATATTTAGTTTATATACTCTTATAATCTAACAGCTGTAGTATTTTCTCTTTTAAAAAATGTTATTGATAACTTGCCAACAAGCTGAAGAATTAGGATAGTTCTTAATTAGCTGTCAATATGCTGTAGGTATGCTACTTAACCAAGGATACAAATAAGTGTAGGAAGCTCCTTAAGAATGTCAGCTACATAATGAAACAAAGGAAATGTAAAAAAATTTCATATAGTTTATTCTGTGGAATGTCTGTTGTGACTCATTACAATGAAATTGAAACACTGCTTTTTAATTAGTGTATTCTGAAGTATACAAAACCTAATTTTTCTTTCCAGTCCACCAAGGACAACTGGCTAATTCTTAATCTCCTAGAATGCTTTGTAATTAACCTGTCAAAGTGAGGAGTAGCATCATGGAGCTGTATTTCAAGATAGGTTCATGGCATAATATATCATTATAGTGTATGTTTACAAAAACAATTTACAGAGATATGAGACTGTTGAAACTGCACCTATATATGTGGTTTCTAAACCGTGACATTCAATCAATTTTTTTTAAAGAAGCACTGAGATAAATACCAAATAAATTAGTCCTGAAGTTTATGTTCGTACTTCACTGCCCACTTACTATGTTTTTAATTAGGCATTGTTTGCACATTTGTTAAGACAGTAACTGAAATAAATAATGCAGAAGTTATTTATTCTACTTTACATTCTTGAGATGGCAGTGCAAACAAACTGAGATTCCTTTTCGAGTGGAATAAGGTTTAACTATATGAGGAAATTGTGGCAGTGCTGAGAAAATGGGTCTTTTGAGATTTAAGCATTACATGAAACAATTAGGTTTTAATTATTTCTTATAATAGTGGTAGAGGTGTGTGAATACAACAATGAAAAGAGAAAACATTTTTCCCTCTATCTTTTTTCTTGATTTATTTTTCAATGAATATAAACAATTATTATTCCAGTCAAAGCTAAAAACATCAGTTTCTATTGGATTCTCCTATTTATGTTATCATTTATCCTTTCTGCTATCCTTTCTCTTCATTTTGAGGCAGTATTTAATTTTAGTCCTGAAGCATGTTACTGCAAAACTGAAAGACTCATCTATATCTTTTTTTTTTTTATCCCATTAAAGCAAACTACTGCCAAAAAAATGTCAACTTAGAATACAAACAAGCCCCTAGAATAATGTATTACACTAATTTATGTTGTAAAATTATAAAGCTGTCATATAGCCTTGTTTGTTTTGAAACACTTCTGAAGTAAATTTAGATAAGAGTTGAAATAAGCATATCTGCCAAGGAGAAAAAGTGGCCAGATGGATTTCCAGTTTTACAGCAGGGTCATAAGGTAGAGATGGAGCTGTTAGAATACAAGAATGAGAGATGGATAATGTTGGAAAAATCCGAAGTTAAAATTACACATCAGAAGTTCTTAGAATGATTTACTGCCATGAGTTACAGCTGCTAGACCCTCAGGTTTTCTTCTTGGAAGTTATATAAAAGCATAACTGAATTTATAACCATTTACAAATGAACCGATTTGGCAAAAAGAAAAATGAAGAAACGCAATCCCATATTTTTTTATTCCCTTCTGAATCTCTTATTTGCTACAAGTGATTCACTTCTTTCTTTGGATGTCTACTGAACAACATGAGCTTTTCCCCTTAGATTCTTCATGCGTTTCCTTACAGATATCTGCATGGATTTTCTGATATTATCTATCTTCCTTACTCATTTCCATCTTCTATTAGGCTCTGAGAATTGATGGAGTTGAAGAGGCACAAATCAAATCTAAATGCATAATTTAGTTAATGAATGTGGTGAATGTAGATGGGGAAGGGCATGGAGGACTGAAAGCATCTGTTCTAAATCAGCACCAGGTTCAGAATTTCCTGATAAAAGTCTTGCCTGGGAAAATATCTGGGTTAAATTTAAAAATTTTGCTAGAAGAGTGGTATAAATTACTTGAAGAAGATTGAAGTGCTAGTCTTGGATTCTCTTTACACCTCCACTGGTGGCATGAAGAGCTACACAGGAGCTGTAGTGGCTTAGCATCAACAAAATTGAATCTGAATGTTTAAATAAAGTAAATCTTTTGAACCTTAGCATTTGGTTCCAGTCTATTTCTTAAAACGTAATTTATAGATCAAATATTGAGATACATTTTACAAACAATTAGCCTGTTTTTATGTGTTTGTTTGTTTTTTAAATTTTTGTGTATTATAAATAATTGAATCTTCATTAGAACTTTTGGACTGTTATAGGAATATAATTTGATTAAATAGTAAATCTGGTAAGCAGAAAACTGGAGAAATATTAGTTTACCTTGTTGTAAAAAGGATCCAGAAAATCATAGAAGGGAATAATCTGTATCATATTAAAGCCATGAGATGTGAGACTAAATTTGAATTATTCTTTACCATTTTGGACTTTTTATTCCCAAATGAATTCTCATGGAAATAGAAATACTTCAAGTGTATTAAAGTGGATAGTAGAAATTGAATCATAGAATCGTTTGGATTGGAAGGGATCTTAAAAATCATCAAGTGCCAAACCCCCTTCTTAGAATTTAGTTCAGGGGAATGCAGAGGATTACCACGGTCCTGTTTTCTAGCACAAGATTGCAATTCTGTTGATTTTTTTTTACTTTTTTTTTTTTTCAAGAGGGTGTCCCTCTTAGTGCTCGAACCATAGATAGGTATGTGGTATACTTACCCCATACATTTGGTCCCTATCCCAAAGAACTTACATCCTTGAAGTCTGCTAGACAGCTCTAATTTGTAAGATATCTAGAGACAATCTTTATTTATCTACTGTCTCATATAATGTGTATACTGTCTCACTAACCTGAACACTTTCAAATGGAGATGGTACCTAAAGAAAGGTTTAAATAGGATGGAAAAATGTAATTAGCAGAATTAAAAAATATAGAACAGTCTTCATTTCACAGTGATTGCAGAGGTCTATAAGAGGGCATTTTTGAGCTGCAGTTGTTTGGAGCTTCCAACCACAATTCCAGCCCTTATTAAACCCCCCAAGTATAACTTATAGCAGGTACAGAAATTCAAGCCTTCAAAACTTTCCTTACACTAACCAGTCAATTTTACAGTGAATGAGACACAATTACTTCATTTTGCAACATACCTTGTGATGGCTTTTATAGCATCTATTTAGTATTTCTGGCTTCTGATGCATCTTTCTAAAGGTTAGGAGCAATTTTTTAAAGGCTTAAAATTTCTCATGACCAACAAATAAAACTAACGATCTTTCATCTTACCCTGGATTTCTGTTGTACTCTTTTAGAATACGTTTTTCATTTTACCTTTTAAATTTTGGACAATTACACTGCATTCCACGGAACCCTAAAGGAAAAGATTTAAAATTATCTTTCATTTTTATTTTCTATGTCTCTTTCTTGTTCCTGCATAAAGAAGTAGGAAGTAGAAAGCAGACACAGAATTTTTATGTGTCTGAAGGCACAGCTTTGAAACATGGATGGTATTTCAGTATATCCAAGCCATTTATAAAATCTTGCAGGATTTTGAGCCTTTCATATTTCTTCTTTTTTCCCCTGAAGGTGTAACATTTGAAATATTGATCCAAATTTTGAGAAAAGAAGACAACATAGTTTCATTCTTCTTTGCAATACCAAGTAGATGCCAAGATTAATATATACTTATTTGTCAGTATATATTGAACACCGAGAATTGAAGAAAAGTTATCTCATTCATTTCTGCTAAAATTCCCTATTGAACCAAGTGGAAATACCGTGTGGCTATACTGTTGAAAATACCAGTGATACATTAAAAATAAGTAAGAATTTGAAGAAAAATATATTACAGTTTATGGTGATAGTAATCAACTCCATCACAGAAAACTTAAAAAAAACCTGTTATACCCCAGAGAAAAAAAAAAGTTAAAATTGTCTTTAAACATGCATTTATGAATAAATATTGCAAGTAATACTATATCTATCAATGTCCTTTTTATATAGGTTCTACTTTTGGGATCTTTTGTTTTTTTAATGATAGTCACAGTGTTGATATATACAAGCACCTCATGACACAAGTGCACATATGTAGAGTTGCATGATATGAAAATGCAGATTTGAAGATGCATACTATGCTTTGCAAGAATATTTGAAATTCTGCTCTGTATTAATTTTATTGGAATATTTATTCTTAATTTCTCTCACTTTAAATTGTTTACAAGTTTTTAAGACACCATTTAAAGAAACTAGTGAAAGGAAATATGTATTTTCTGATCTCAAAATGAACTGCCTTCCTTTTGGGAAGATCTACTCCCTTGGATCTGAAGGGCTTTCACCTGAATGAGGTTCTCCACAGGGATATGAAGAAGTTTCCCCTTTAGGTCTCTGCATAATTTAGTCTCTGTATTGAATAGACAGAATAAAAGTCATGATTGCAGCTAAGGGGTTTTTTTTCAGGGCTGGGACTCAAAACAAGGAGTTCACAAAAGAATTATGAGCTCTTTCCTTGTGTTTTCTAACCAATATGAATAACTGTAGAGACCAAAATTATAACGTAGTTAATCTTATGTCATTAATTTCACCACTAATGAATTTTCTTTGCTCAGCTTCCTGCAGTACTAACTAGTAGAAAAGACACAATGTTGTTTTTTTTCCTCTAACTTTGCTTATTTCAAAGATGTGATATAAATTGAATACCACAATGAGTAAATTTATCCTGGGTATGAACTCATGCAAAGTGGAACGTGTGGCATAATTTTGAGGAATATGTTTGAATAGGGCAGTATGAGTCCTTTAGTAGTGTTGTACTTAATATGGTCTGTTCGGCAGAGATTAGATAATCAAAATCTGTCACAGTTTTGTCTGTGAAAATACATTTGATTTTAGAGGCAGGAGAAAGAAGCACAAATGATTAATTTTCCATTTTCTCTTGCTTTGGGTTCCTGCCCCCATTATTCAAACTAAAAAAAAAAAAAAAAAAAAAAAAAGTTGTGAGTGTTTCAAGAATTTCAGGTTTTATCTAGCTAGTTTTCATTCTCATAAGACAAGAGTGAAATATAGTTTTTTTTGTTTTGCCTTTTCACTCACTTATTCCTTATAAATATTTTACTATATTGTCTGTACTTAGATCATCCAGTTTTCTGTACAAAGTATACTTTTTAATTTCTTACACTAAGTAGTATACAACCTTACTGGAGTTAATATTGCATTTTCAGTAGGTTTGCCCAGCATAGCAGTGAAGGAATCAGATATGGTGGAGAAGGAGGGATATCTGTAACCAAGAGAGCAACAGGGATTTAATGATTTTTATTTTTTTTCCAACAAATAATACTGCATACAAGAAATATATGAAATATCATTAAAG
Organism: Manacus vitellinus; assembly: GCF_001715985.3. Lineage (NCBI taxonomy): Eukaryota > Metazoa > Chordata > Aves > Passeriformes > Pipridae > Manacus > Manacus vitellinus. The sequence continues at coordinate 11,912,147 of NW_021940917.1, read as the reverse complement.
TATCAACATGGCAGTTTGAGTCTGTGACCTAAATACAGGAGTAACTTTGGTACTATTGTGTGTCAAATGAATATGGCTATTCCCATCTAAATTTAAGGCAACAGCATTGCAGCCTTCCTCAAGTGCAGTTTTTTAACATTTTCACAGTCTGAAATTTCTGTATCTATAGAGGACAAGCTGAGAAATACTGCAAGTGTGCTGAGACTAGATTTCCAGCTGTTCTTAAAGAAAATAAATTACTTTAAAGAAGTACAGAGGAATTTAACAGAGATGACTGCAGTGTACTGCATTTAGTCATGAATAGCCAGCTATATAAGCACAAATAATGGCCAGTTCTTTAAAAAAGGGCCATGGTGGATCATAAGCTTGAAAAAGGTTAATTCATAAAATACCTTTTTTGATAAATGAGCAGAAAAATAATCAGGTACTTATGTAAGTAACTCTTCTTTCCTCAACATAGGTAATGTTTTTGGGATATGATGTGTCCAGTTGCCAAAAATACATGTTAAGGAACAAAGCTTTAAGCAAGCACTGTAACACTTTGCCAAGGGAGGTCATGGTATTCTTGACACTGGATATGAGCATAGATGATCTTGCCTACAGGGAGGAGAAAAGGAAATACCACCTTGAAAGGTTTTTTCCAGTCTGACATTTTCAAGTGCCAGTAATATCATCCTTAGAAATATATTTTCTGTAATCTTGAAACCCGTTCTCATTAGATCCTTTCCCACAGTTCTTTTTCCCCTCCTTCATCTGTTTATAATGTTGAAGAAAAAGGTCCTTCTTTTTCCTAATGTTATGTTTTTCTGAAGTTGTTTCAAAGACTCCATTCCCACTGGAGGTGTTAAGTGCATTTGGGTGCATGACTGAGATGCTTTTGCAATTTCCACACATAATGGTATAAAAGTTCATAAAGGAAGATGAAAGAATAATATTGAAAGGTCTTTTGTTTAAATATAGTTTGAATGGTCTTATCCTACTTCAATAGGGGATATCCTGACATATAGAACAGTGTGACACAGGAAGAATAAGATTATCAGCCTTGCAGATGATGGAAGATCTGCTTTGGGTATGGGGATGCAATTGTGTTCTACTGATGAGAAAAAAACAAACCTGTTTCCTTACGTGAAAATAGATTTTAAGATGAGTAAAGCATAAATTTGCAGAGTTTCAGGTAATTTTATTTTCCTAGTGACTTCTTCCAATTTTTTTTTGAAAAGGCAAAATGCTGGTCGAGGTTTTTTTAAGAGGAAGATTCATCAGTAAAAAAAGGCTGTGTGCTCTCAGAGATAAGGAAAAAAGAGTGCCTGGAATTCAGATTGTTTTTCATGGTAATTATGGTGCTCAGGGCCCTTGATCTAAAGGTGAAAGCCCAGAGTAAAGTAAGATATTTCACAATTTAAAAAGGGGGTTTATGGTTTTACTAAGATTAGGGGAACACTATATATGCATAACAATGGCAGCTGCTCCATTACTGTGTGACTTTTAAGGTATGCATGTATTTAGATGAAGTACCAATGCTTTTATATGAATGGTAGTGGTAATTTGTCATCTTTCTAAGGACTCACATGGAAAAAGTACTGGACCAGAAGTCAATTTTTGTTATTGTAATCATGCCTTCCTTGTGGCACTTAATTTACATAATTGATAAGGACTTTCAGAAGCAGTTTTAGGTGTGCAAGAAGATTTACATTGCTGCCAGGTTCTGTACCTGCCTGTTCTCTGTTGAGGCAAAGGCATGTACACTTTCTGTCATGACACTCTTTTTTTTTGGAAACCCTTGTGTGCATGCACTCAAAAACTTACACTATTGTATTCTTTCAAATCCGTGCCTAAAACTCTCCTTTTCTTCAACACATTTTTGTTTGAAAACGTTATTTGACAAAATCCAAAGCTGAGGTAAAATCTTGGCTGCGAGTATTTTTCACTGCAATTATCAGAATCCATCGTTGTGAATTGTCTTAACCTTTGTGTATTTCTATAGACAGGGATATTTTTTATTCTTTTGGTAAGGATCTAGCATGTAACTTTTTCATGGCTAAGTAATGGTTCAAAGCTGTAAATATATTAATCATTACCCTTTTCATAGAGAAAGGTGTATCCAAAGAGTAAGGTAAAGAACGGATACTTTCAAAATCCTTACAGAGACCTTTAGACTCCTATTTCCTTGTCAACTCCAATAGGTAATACTGATCCCTTCCTACTCCTTTCATATCTGAATTTATAGTTCAAGCCTCAGCCTTGTACTGTTGGTTTCAGTATATTGCTTTAGTCACACAGGGGCTTACTTTGTTTTACCTCATGGATTATTATTTAGTTTATCCTAATATTTTTGTTTCTACCTTTTTCTCCCTCTGGACCACTGTATTATGAGTTGTTGCCTCTTCTGTTGCTGCCTTTTTCTCTCTTGCCTCTACTATAATAAAGAAAATAATTGCATAGAGGCTGTCAATAAAATATTGTTGTACTAGGGAGCTCCTAGTTTTCATTTGTTTTGATTTGTTTGATTTGTTTCTAAATAAGTTGCTGATTCACTTCAGTTGTTGGAGCCTATTAAATCAAGGCTCAAAACAGTTAAAAGAGTAAATCTATAAATGGAATGTAACTGTCATAAATTAACTGGCCATCAGAAATGTGTTATATAGTATGTGGTTTGGCAAAATGAGTTTTTCTTGGGAATTAGATCTACTTTTATTTAGACATCAAGAATGCCTTCTCATCATATTACATTTTTGTAATGAAAATGCAAGAGCTACCTGTTGCCAGTTTAATTACCAGATTTACCTAGAAACAAATAGTATGTTTGCTATTATTACTATTAAAAAACCCCAACAAAACAGCACTTCTACTGAGAAATGAAAGAGGCTGCATGGGGATAAGTTTCTTATTACCTTGAACACATGTCACTGTTACTGTAAAGGAGATGATACTTTTACTATTTCCTATCTTGCTTGTAGTAGGAATACAAAACAGGTTTTTCATCTACTTTTGTATCTACTGTTTACTTTTTTGAGGATGATTATCATGTAGCAGTCCTGGATATTTTTCCCTTGGTACTAAACCACCTTTTTATTCCGTTAGTTTCCCTAAACAGTGATTTGGTTTCACAATTCTTTGCTCTTTGGTCTGCGTCTTTCTCCACTGTAGGTAAGTTTGTGGGTGTTTTATTTGTTTGTTTGTTTTTTGGCTTGTTTTAGTTTTATTTTGGGGTTTTTTTTGGTCTTGTTTTTAGTTGAGGACCATACTAAAGTTCAAAAGAGCTTCATGGATTATATTCAGTTAGGCACTTTTTTTTTTTTAATTAAGAAAGATTCAATTTTTGAAATTGAGAGCACAGAAAGGGAAAAGTTGCAACTATCCTTGGATAACTTTCACTTAAAGATTGAAATGTCACCCCAGGATCTAACATAATGTAAAGCAACACCTGACCAGTTTAACTGCCTACGTAAGGCTAAAAGCCTCAGTTTTTCTAAGGAACAAAGAAAGCAGGCAGAAATTACTTAAACTCATGTACAATGACTTCAAAATGTTTATATTCAATAACAATTATTTGCCTCTAGAAATGTGGGTGAAAACTTCTTGAGATCAGCACATCAAGTTTGCTGGAACTCAGAAAGGAAATTGCCTATTCATATATTTTCAAATAATATTGAAATTGCTAAGCATAACAAGGAAAATAGTTTTATTCTGTGTATTAGATGTACAAAAAAAAATGCTGGTAGAAAGGTGTAATGAATTGCAAGTCACAACTGTAAAACTGTGGTGGTTTTTGTTTGATAGGCACCATGTTGTCTCTTTTAAAGGCATCAGAGGTCACAGTGCAGTTCCCCTGCGGACTTCAGTTAGTGCAGCTGCCATGGGAATACTGTGAAGTGTAGAGCTGGAGTTCCAGCTGTCCTCCTTATTGCATTTGGGGGCAATTCTCATCATCATCCTTATGAGAAACTGCATCAAAAAAGTTTCTTTTTTATTTCTTCTGAGTACTTGCCCCCCTGCTGCAAGGTATCATGTAATCATCAGGAAAAGGTAGGTAGCTTCATGAGAAATAGTTATGATGGTGCTAATAACACCAACGTCACGGGTTTGATCCCCGCAGAGGCCATTCACTCAAGACCTGAACTGGATGATCCTTGTCGGTCCCTTCCAACTCAGAATATTCTGTGATTCTGTCACAGAATTAACTTCCTCAGTTCATCGGTCTGTAAGGGTATTTGGGAGAGGAAACATTGCTCCCTGCTTGACTGAATTTCTGACACCTGCTGGGAGAAGGAAACTTAGTTTTAGTGAAAGTGATATCCTGGTAGGCCTGGAATTCTTTTACTTGTTCGCAGAATAGGCAGAATTCTGCTCTGAGTGTGCCTTCAGTGAGATCCTGGAGCCATATCACAGCAAAAGTAAAAAGTTTAGATATTATCTGTGTCAATTCTTTCCACGTGTCTTTTTTTTCTTCTTTGGAATGCAGGCTGATGATACTGTAGATTTTCTTTCACTTATTTTAACCCCTGATAAATATTTCATTCTTATGTCAGGTTTTACTTTATTTTTTTGTAAATACATGAACTTTGAAAGCCTCTTTATGACTGCCACATATCTTTGTCTCCTGACCTAATGTGTGCAAGCCCATATCTTAATTAAATTCAGTCTTTAAGCATTCATTGTTATTAGCATTTTCATTTTTCTACCTTTTTTTTTAATATATAAATATATTTTGTCATTTGTTAAGATTCTTCAAATTTGACTTGTTAGGGGATATTCTCTAATATGAATACAGATGTTATAGTCAGACAGTGGTATGTCCCCTGCATTTAAAAGACAACTTATTACTTTTGTATAGCAAAGCATTATTTAATTTTTTTTTTTTTGTTTATTGCAGCTGACCAAACCACCTGCTCTAAGAAGCAGCTACATATCAACAAGTTGCTTCTGAAGTGTACATCAGAATGCATTAATAGAATAATAATAACTGCATTAAAACACTGGAGCTAGCTACAATCATACGATCAAATGGCTAAATATAGTCATCACTTTTAAGAGTCTTTTAACCATGATTCAAGTTTATATGCCTTCATACTGAATATCCACCCCAGACACCTTAGGGACCATATGAATTCTGTTGTGTACCCCACTTATCTTTCAGATGCAAGAAGAACTCATATGTCTTCTAACCACTGGAAGGGACTTTGTTCTTCTCTGACCTTCCTGGTATGGATTCTTCTGGTCCTCACGGCCCTGTCAATGTCTGGATATGCTCTGTTGTCCTATGGTTTATTGTCCCTCAGAGTTGAAGAATACCTTGTTATTAGCTGGGTACCTTGGGATTGCACTTCATTTCAGCCAAGGCGATTAAATTTTACAGTTTATTGTCAGCCTTTGAAATAGACAGTATATCTAGAAATATTTCTGAAAATTTTCACTGAACAACCAAATGAAAAGCCAAGTTTATTGTGTTTAATATTGAGTTTGAACTTGAAAATCTCTTCTGCCTGTTCAGCTGATGTGCTGTAGTTGCTGTTTGGGAGCATTTCTCTTCTTGCATGCTCCAGGGTGTCAGATATTACCCATTCTCACTGGGCCATTTTTAGCTTTTATCTTCAGTCTTCCTTTACTCTGGATGGTGTCTTTTTCTCTGAAGCAAATTTACTTTTCTGATCTTGGAGACACTGTGGCCATTCACCATAATAAGTATTATTGCACTTTCTTGGAAGTGCAAAATTCCCTTTATTTGACTGGGTCTCATTTCCTGTGCTTTTCTGTTCACTCATTTATTACATTTCCAGCAACGTGTACAACCCTCTTCCTGCATCTCAGTGATTGCAGATGTGGTTGGATGACATACTGCAGAAATTTACAGGGTAGCTGCCCTGAAAACTTTCCTTTGGCTGTCGTGGTGAGCTGAGTCAGGGCAGTGAATTAGACAAAGATTGACTCTGTCTGCACTCAAGATGAGCAGTGTTCTGTCAGATAAGCTTTGGAAAATTGTTTGCCCTGGATACTAATGTTAGCATAGGTGGCAAAGCAGAATACTGCCAGAATGTAAAGGACAGAAAGGGGGAAACCAGAAAGAAACCAATGGTAGCAAAAATACTTGGTGTCTGTTTCTCTGTTATCATTTAAGGCACATGCTTAGCATGCTTGTTGCAGTGTGTCTCTTAAGATGAATCTAATATTTTGTTTTAACAGTTGCGCTAGAATCTAAATGAGACAAACATATACAGTATGTTACCTGTTCTAAGGTGAAACTCAGCACATGATGGTTTTAGGGCTGGCAATAAGGACAATTTTTTTATTAGTTTGTTTAAAGAGAGTGTGCTGCTATGCTCCTCCATGTGCATTTTACACAAGGAAATTATTTCACTCCTGATTATACGCAAATTTGAAAATTACTAATGAAAATTTGCAAAGAATTTCCTAGTTGGTCAAACTTAATTGTTAATTTTGTACTGTACAGGCTATATTATGCCTAGGGTGTATATTGCTCTTAAATTTCTGTTACCAAGGGAATGGTAAAATGTGTGTAGGTGTTAGACATCTTCTGCAGTGAAGCACAATGTTATAGTAGTAACTTATATCCTCCCTAGAATTATAATCAGTGCCATTATGAGTGTAGAAAACCTGAAATTTATGTAGCTATATTGTACATCATGGTTGTCAATGTTGAAATGATGCCTGTCCTGGGCTTTCTAAGCAGTCATTTAAACTTATGACATATTAAGTTTAATGTACTCATTTCAAAACATAATCACTTTGTTGTATTAAGTAAGAGGAATATTATCCACAGGACTTAAATTTCTATTTACAATAATTTTTAATTTCCCTTGCTAATCAATACCTCACACAGCCACATTATGTGTAAAACAGACTCCTGTTTCTCATTTTTAAAAAAAAAAAAAAAAAAGAGTTGGGGGGTGATGCTGAGAGAGTGTCAACATTAGATGAGCACTGTTGCTTGTTTTTTTAAAAAGCTGTGTGTCCCCCATCTCTGTGCACTTTTTACAGCTTAAAGGAGTATTTGAAGGAGGTGAACATCATTCTTCAACAAAATCCTGAAGGCAGGGAACCCTTGAATCCTCCTTTGCTTTTCAGAAGAATTTGTAACAAAAAGCTAGAACTGGTCTCCCTTAGGAAGACTGCAAAATACCTTCTCAAACGGGTTAGATGTTTTTTTTTTCCTTCCTTCTGCATTTCAGAGGAAGTCTCGGGGAGAAGCTGTGAGCAAGCTGTCTCTGTCCCTGGTAAGCAGAGAGATAATATGTTTGCAGACATGTATAAGGCCTCCCCGGGCTGGTAAGGGTGGGGGAGGAGAGAGAGAAGATACAAAAAGCCTTGGAGAAGGCAGGGCATGACCTTTTCCCCTGGAACATTGTTAAGAAAAGGTCCTTGGATCTGAAATAAACTTTTTTTTTTTATTCCTTCCACTGCCTGGGCATTCTTGGGAAGAATACCTGCATATGTTTTACCTTACAAGAGCTAACATTTAATGTATGAGGGAGTTGGGCTTCCTTCCTGATGGGACACTTTCAAAAGTCTGCAACTTATCCTAAGCTGTGCTTCCCTTTCAAGCAGGAGAAGACTCTGCCCTCTTTCCTCTCAGAGGGATTTCCTTCACCTGAAGAATGCACATGATTAATTTCTGATGGCTGCACGACAACACGTGAAATTGCCATTTTCATCAGATTCGGCTGACTCAACCTGACTTTGCTCACAGCACATGTTAAGGCCACATGTGCCGTATTTAAGCCTTAAAAATTTGTCCCCATGGGTGTGGCAGGGAAGGACTTGTTAGCCAGGACTGTCCCATCGCCCCACCAGGGAGCAGGACAGCTTTTGGGCAGCTTCAGTCCTGGGCATGGGGCACTTTCCTGGGGATAGGGAGTGGTTGCCCTTAACACTAGTAGCCAAATCCTGGCAGTAGGTAATAGTCTGAGAGTCCTTACACTTGTTTCCTTATCACTCCTGAAAGGAAATAAAGATATATATCTAAATATATATCCAAAATAAGTTATATCTCTAAAATACATAAAATATTTTGAATCTCAGTAAAATATTTTAGACCCTGAGTAACAAAGGTAGGTAGTGCCTCCTCTGTGCTGTCATGTTCATGTTTTGATGTGATAAAGCACTTGAAAAAGAGAGTCGTGAATTCCTAGTATCTTAAAATTCTACTATTCTGATTTACATGCTGACATGTCAATAAGCCAGTGATTGATTGCTGAATCACATTTCTGATGAGAGACATGGTGTCAGGGAGTGTTACTGACAAGATCCCAAGGTACAAGAGAAAACGTATATGTGTGTGTGTGTGTAAGATAAGTGATGTTCACATGCACAGTGATGCCTAACCTGGCATAATTTATTATTTAAAAATTATGATATTGAGTTGACTTTATACAGGCAGAAAAACTGTCTCAGAATTTGTCAGTCCTCCTGTATTTTTTTACCAACTTTACATGTTAGCCTGCAGCTAAGGTAGCTTTTTTTTCCCAGGGTCTGTTTTCCGTTGTGAAATATCTGGTGTTTTGAAAGGGGAAAGTTTGGTTTCCAACTCTTAGTGAGGTCTGATACCTAGTGGCTATTGATTTTCACATAAGCTTTAAGAACTTAGTGTCTTTGAAATCTCTGTTCTCCTGTCCTCAGAGAGAGCAGTTATTGGTAGCATGGCCTGATGCAGACACCTAATTTAGACATGATCACAGGCTTTGGGAATCCAGCTAATAATTGGGAAATAGGTTTGTAGTTTAATAGGGTTTTTTGTGATTATCTGAATAGGGGTAGTGACTTTTTAAAGTACCATACAGCATTGATTTCTTTCTAAATTATGTACACACACAGAGTAGGAACATAGGTACCTTGTAATGACAATAAGATTTTTTATTTCCTCATGAAAAGACTATTATTAGTATAATATAATATAATGGCAATGTTTATATGGCTATCAGGAAATAAATTGTATCATGCAGCAGTGTGAAACAAAGACCCCCACAAAGCTTTTACAGTCTGTACAGTATAATCCTGTGGACTTGTGTTGAGGTCTGTCATTTGATTATACCAAGGAATAAAAAGTCTCATAAGATAATTTGACATATTGAAACCATTATCAGACAAGCATAAAGTGGAGAAGGATCTGCCAGGATGTGAACGTCACTTATTTTCTAATTCATCGGACTAATTAAAATTCTGATTAAATATCGGTCAATATTACAACTTCAGAATGAGACTAACAATTCAGAAATGCTATAAAATTATTATGTTTTTAATTATTTTTATTTAAGATAATACTTTTTTGGAGTTCTTCAACATCCTGTATACAAAAAATGGAAGTATAATCTTTTAATTAAATTTTAATTTCCTATTTCTGGTAGTGTTATTAAAACATTCATATATGTGCTACTCAAGAAATAATATGTTTCAATTTTTTTCTCCTTGAATTGAGTCCCAGGCCAGGAAATCCTTGCATTTATACTTATGAATTAGAATGCATTTAAAATGTATATGGTTTCTCTCTTTATCTCTCTGGCTTACTTCCCCTGCAATACAGTGGATGAAAATAAATCCTGAAGAACAACAGGAATCTAACAATTGAAGAGAGTTCAAGTAGTCTGACATTTACCATCTTGACTTTCAGTTATGATCTTCACAGACATAAACTTTCCAGTAAACATGTCATCTTGTTCTTCCATAGGTGTGATCTACTATCAAAAAGAGCTTTAACAAAACAATTGTGCTGTGTTACAACTACAATATTTGATCAATGAAGTGTACACTGTAAGAACTGTGATACTGCAGTCACCTGTCTGAAGATTAAATTCTGGCTATGCCAGTACATGTTACTATTCATTGATACTGATTATACTAACTTAATATTGTTTCCCATTGGATAAACTTCCATTAGCAAATATCATAGTCTTCAATTTGTATCTTAATGATAAGCAAGAAATTTGTAGACGTAAAAGCATATGAAGGCTCTGCAAATATAATACTAGGGGAGAACACAAGAATGAGTTGCCTATTTATGTTCCTGCATCTCAATGCTTTTCTGACAACTTCTACTTTTGCATCAGGTTCAAATACCTAATAAGTATTAGGAACAATTTAAATATATGACTTCTCAGAATGTAGCTGGAAATAACAATTTACATTCAAAGGAAAAGGTGAGCTGAAAAACTGAATTGATTTACTGAAGTAATTAAATGAAAACTTTTTTATTACAGCTCATGTAGGATATTATTTCAAATTGTTGGAACAATGGCTGAACTGGAGGAGATGAACCTCACTATTGACCTTGATATTGAACCAAAGTTTGAGAGATTAAGCCTGCAACCATATGGCATTAAAATCTCAGCCAGTTGTGTCGGAAATAAGGAAACACATAGTTTAAAGTCTGTCATTACCTACTGACATTCAAACCAGTAGGACTGCAGATAATATTATTGGAGAGTATTCTATATTTGAAAACATCATGCTATTGTGTTATAAAGACTTAAGTCTACAGTTGCTCATTAGCAATGCATGACACTCACAAAAGGTATGATCTCAGAACCTGTGAAGATGTACTAGCCAAACTAACCTTTATTGAGGACATCCTCACCCTTATTTAACAGGAAAAAAAAAAGTGTTGAGGTGAGGAGCAGGGGATGTGTGGATTTGTTAACATGGCTGGTCTCACTTCAGATTCTGGTGGACTTGGGCTGACTGCAGAACCAAAGCAGTGGTTATTTTGTCCTCACGTGAGAGTTGACATGTGTAAAAGAAGCAGTGTACACATGTAGCCAAGAGAGTTTTGGAATGGTTTCTTTAGCAATGCCTCCAAAACAGCTGATTTCTGAACTGCAGCATCTCTCTCAGCTCCACCTGCCCTGTCTCTTCCATGTACGTGAATGTGCATGTACACAACACATTGCTACTTGAAATATAGTTGCTGTCTATCTGCATATAGATGGACTCAAAATCAAAGTTTTAGTTGATGGTCAGGACTTTCGTAAGAGAACTGTATCTTCTCCTTGAAGATACTGCCATTTATTTCATTATTTATTTAGGAAATAATAACAGTGGCAGGGGAAAGCATGATGGCTTCCACCCTTATTGTTTGAAGCATGAAGCACACTTCTGCAAAATTTATAAATACTGTTCTGCTCCTTAAAAAGGGGAATTGTTTTGATCTCAGGAAAAATAGATCATGTATGACTGGCTGGCTTTTTCAGTACTTATGTGCAAATCCTTTCTCACTACAGTAGGGCAGTGTTAAATTCACCTGGAATTCCTGTGAATATGGGTTCCTATGTGTAGTGATTTGGTAGGCTGACCTGTGCTGGCCACCAGCCCCCTACCCAGCAGAGGAAAGGTGGAAAAATAAATTGAATAGCTTGTTGGTTGAGATAAGGAGAGGGAGGTCCCTAGCTGATTATTATCATGGACAAAACAGACTCAACTTGGGGAAAATAAATGTAATGTATTACCAATTAATACATATTTGGGTCATGAGAAACAAAGACAGGATTTAAAAAACACCTTCCTTCCACCTCTCCACTCCTTTTTCCTGGGATCCCTTTCACTTCCTCATTCCCAAATATTCTGCCTACTCCCCACCCTATGTCCCAAGCAGCAGAGCAGGATGGGTAATAGGTGTTGGGGTCAGTCCCTAACAGATATTCTCTGCCAGTCCTTCCTTCTCACCCTGTTTCCCTGCTCCAGTGTGGAGTTCCTACCATTGGCTAAAGTCCTTCACCTGTCCACCGTGTTCTTCACCAGGCTCTTTTATGGGCTGCAGGTGGTCTCCACTCGCGTTGTCTAGAGCGACACCTCTTTTCCTTTCTCTCTGCCTGTGGTGCTCGCAGGGTTGTGTCACACAATTCTTTACTCACTCTTCTCTGCCTGTGCTGTGTTCTACCCTTTCTAAAATGCATTCTCACGGAGGCACCGTCATCACAGCCGATGGGCTCAGCTGTGGCCAGTGGGGTTGTTGCAAAGTCCCCTAAACTACCCATATCTTGCCATTTACACCCATTGTACATGGAAACATCAGTGCTTCACAGTTAGTTTGAAGCTAAGTCAGATTTTGGAGTTTGGTAATGGTAAATTTTGGTGTGAAATGATTGGCAATGCTGTTCTCCATTTCCATTTAGCTGTATTACTTTGAAATAACTGACAGTCCAGCTTAATTCTTTTTAGCAGTCCCTTTGCACTGTTAGCCTTTTTAATTACCGATGGGTCTTTGCTGTGCATAATAGTTGTGTTTTCTTCTCGCACAGTCCATTTCCCAGACACTTTTTTTTTTGCTTTGTTGGGTTTTTTTGTTTGTTTGTTTGCTCAGAGGGGGTGTTGTTTGTTGTTTGTTTTATTTTGTTGTTGTTGTTGTTTTGAGGTTAAAAAATGATGGAAAAAGGCATTAGAGGGGCAAAGGAGAAAGGATAATGGTGGGAGGGACCACACAAAAGGGGAAAACTAATGCTTTTGTAAACTGCTAAGGATACCAGTGATATTTAAACATTGAACCCAAATATATTTTAATGAACACTTAGTCTTGATTACTGAAGAAATGGAGGTTAACTAATGTCTATTTTGCTAATCCAGATGGCAAATGAAATATTTCAAAATATTTTGCTTTTATTATGCAGTACTGCTTAGATAAAAAAGAAATAGAGTTGCTTGCTGTTGAAAAAAAATCAGTGATTACATGCTGAGCTTGAAATGTGGAATTACAATTTCATATGTGGTAAATCCACATTCATCTGCTGAGAAAATAACTTTTATAGTTGACCACTGGTCTTGAGCTGATTCTTTTATATCCCGAGTGACACTATGGAATTGACTGGAGTTATACCAGTGAAAAGAAAAAAAAAGTATTTCTAAAGTTCTACAAAGTAAATCTCCTTCTTGTCTTCTACTGTGAGTTGATAAATTCATTATTTTCTGTGATTTCTTAGCTCTCTAGTCCTTCTCCTCTCTGGCAATTTGTCACTCTCCAGGTCTCTTTTTTGAGAGCCCTGAACATTCCTCCTCGTTCCTTTCAAGGATCCTGTTGAATCATGATCATATTTAACTTTATGCTTCTATAAAATGCATAGTTTCCTTCAGCTTAAAAAGGCAATGATGTATGCTACTTTAGAAAATTTTAGTTGATTAGCCCTGACACTTGTGCAGTTGAGAAAAATGATTTTAGAAGAAACAGATGTAAAAGATAGTAGAATTTACATTTTTATCTGCTTTCCCTGGTACTTTCTGGTATTTTTTCCTCCTGTACAAAAAGCAGATAAGTTGCAATAATCAGGGAGATCAATCAGTTGATTCTTAGCAACTATTACTGACATTATACTACCAAAAATTTCCCTAGCTCATGCAAAATTTTTTCTAATGGTCACTTGGAATGATCATGGCTTTAGTTTTAACAGGATGCTATCTGCCAAAATATCTTTCACATAAGTACATCTCTGTATCTTTTTTCGTTTGATTTTTTTTTAAAATTTGTTGAGGAAATGTCATCTTTCAACTTACAGCTGAGAATGTAACCTTTAATTTGATTTTGAATTTGATATCAGTGCTGCCTCAAAGAGTTGCTAATGACCAGGCTTTTCAGAGGGAAGAATTGGGCAGGCTTTTTTAGAACATATGTTTTATCTTTTTAGAATCATAGAATCATCATGACCTATCTTCAGACCTCTTAGATGGATTTTTATAATAGTGCAAGTAGGATATCACATTAGTAGTAATGCCATCTCCATTAGTAACTGGAGATGCTTGAAAAGTTCTGGTTAATTTTTTGTTTATGGTGGCAATATTAACTCTTCATTTTTTGCTAAAATCATCCTCAAAGTATTCTAAAATGACACTGAAAAACATATTCCATTGAAAAAGTCAACTTGGGATGAAAGTGAAACGTCTGGAAACTGGGACTTTAAACATTAGGAGCATAGAGAGGAAATACTTCAGGAAAAAGTGAAAATGAAAATTTGGAAAGATCATTAAATATTTTTCTGTCTATTGTAGTTCAGGTATTCATTTCCATAAATTGGTGAAGTTCTGCACACCAATAAATTGGAGTGAGTTGTTGCAAGGGTAACATATTTCTGGGGTATATAGGTGTATGGCCAGTCTTCGCGAGCGAAGATTTGGGAAAGGTCATAACCCTTCGAGCCTGCGCAATGGATTTTTTAGGTGAGACACAGTGTGCGCTGAACTGAGCCCACCCTTTAATCCTAAGGTTCATCTACCGGGGCCGAGCGAGCTTGGACAGTGGCAGCGAGGTCCTCAGGATGTAGGTTTGATTAGAGTGACCTTCTCTTAGATGGATGGCCTTACAGGGCTGACGAGCTCCATCTGCCCGGGGGAGTTTTTCCCACTGTATGTAAGCTCTGCATTAATGAACATATCTGGACAACCTCCATGTGAGAAAGCAAAGTATGACCCCCATAGGAAACAGCACAGGTGAGGAATGAAAGAATTGAGTTATCTGGGAAGATATTTGTAAATTTAGCCTGAGAAGCAGGAATGTAGAAAGATTTACTTATTTTGTGTTTATATTATAAGGTGACAAACCCTGGTGAAAAGGATAATTTGTGTTCCCTGACCAGAAATTGAATTGTCTAGTATTCAGGAAAAAGATTGCATAATAACATCTTCATTTTTGTCACTTTATTCAAGGAAAGATGTGATTTATAATTTGTAGTGTCCACTTGCATTGGAGTGCTTTTCTTGAACTGTTTCTGAAAGCTGCATGTTAGGCATTAAAAAGTACATTCATCTGCTAAGGATGCCTGAATATTGCTTACAGATTTGTGGTTAGTCCATTGTTGCATTGTTTTAAAAATTGGCTGAACAAGTATCTTTCTGATGCTGTATTATATACGTAGCTGATTTTGCCCTGAGGTAGAGAAAAAGGTGAGGTCTCTTGCTGAGATCCTTTCCAAGCTTCCGTGGTTACAGTATGTTCATGAGGTACTTAAAAGTTGAAATGACGACAAAAAAAGGCAGGGTGCAGGGGGAAATGGGGAGAATGAAGTACCTGAATTATTGTACTGTGAAACAGCAACTGTGGCATATGTCTCTTCCAATTATATTGATTATGCCAACACATCACTTTCCAAGACAAAGGAAACAGAACCTGGGCATATGTTTTTGTCTTTATGGGGTTTTTGTTTATTTGTTTCTTATACCTGTATGATTAAAGTATATATGTGCTGTATTTCCTAATTCAATATAGCAATTAAGAAGCAAAACCAAACAAAACTTTCCAGTGTTTTCAAACAATTACCTCCTAAGTTCAAAATTCTGTTTAAGGTGTTGCTATAAGTCAAAGGACACTATGTGTGAATTGTCTCCCTGCTTCCCCAGAGGGTTAGAAGAGGTTGCTTGTGGTCTTAATACCAACTCTGATGCAAAGATGCTTGAAATAAGAATGTGTGTTCTAGTGCTTGAGAAGCTGTTTTAATAAAGCCTGAACAGGAATAAAGGAATAGTAATTATATCCAGTATGGTTTAAACCCCCTTTAAGATTATTTCGGGTAAGTAAACTGCTTTTCCTAATAGGTTTTACAATGAAGTTTCAAACTCTGCATGTTTTCAGCACTTTCTTTTGCTTTTCTTCTTCCAACACTTGCCTTCTTCAGTTTGATTTCTTTATAAAATAATAATATTGCCAATGCCACTGTTTCAGAGACAAGAAGAAATAACTAATTAACACATCCCTGAAGTCCTCAGAGCTTCTACCTCCACAGCATCCTCAGGATTTACTGCTTGTGTGGAGCCAACATCTCCTCGGAACGGATAGAGCTCAGGACTTACATGCACCCTTCAAATAGAGCATGGCCTGGGGAGTCCAGTTTCTCCTTTAGAAATGAACCTTTACACAAAACAAGAAGAGAAAAGAGATATGTCAACATTGCATGGCATTGCTAATTAGTCTGTCCACTGGTGCAGCACATGCAAACGAAAGCACTGAGCGTGAATCGTGAATCCTCTGTGAAAAAGTTGTAACTCTGCTTGTGCTCACAGACCATGTTGTTATTCATGTGTTGAGAACAGTGATGGGCAACAGAGAGCATCTAACACCATGACTTGATTCAGAGTGGTTTATTTCATCCTAGTTATGCTCTTTTCTTAATGTAGTTGTTTCAAGAACCAATGTTCCTTAAAAGTTCCCCCCGAGTTCCTCAAAATGATCATCTCACTCCATGAGGATCAGCACGGCCAAGTCAGATATGGCGACGCACTTTCTGAGCCCTTTCTAATAATCAATGATGTGAAACAAGACTGTGTTCTTGCACCAACCCTATTCATGGTCTTTTTTAGCATGATGCTCCAAAGGGCCATGGCAGACCTCGATGATCAGGATGGTATCTACATTCGATACTGATGGAAGCCTTTTCAACCTAAGGCGACTGAAGGCCCACACCAAGACCTTAAACCATCTTGTCCAGGAGCTGCTTTATGCTGATGACGCCACCTTTGTGACCCACACAGAAGCAGCTCTGCAGCGTTTAACATCCTGCTTTGCAGACGCTGCTGAGCTCTTTGGGCTGGAAGTCAGTCTAAAGAAGACAGAAGTTCTCTATCAACCTGCACCTCATGAAGTCTTCCTTCATCCCCATATCACCACTAGCAAATCATAACTCAAATCAGTCCAGCAGTTTAATTACCTTGGTAGCCTCATCTCCTTGGATGGTAAGATTGACAGGGAGATAGACAACAGGTTAGCAAAGGCATAAAGTGCGTTTGGAAAACTCCATAAAAGAGTTTGGCATAATAAACACTTGAAGAAAAGTACAAAGATCAGAGTTTACAGAGCCATAGTGCTGTCTACTCTATGGATCTGAATCATGGGTCATCTACCGCCACCACCTGCGTCTCCTAGAACGCTTCCATCAGCGCTGCATCCGTACAATCCTAAACATCCACTGATCAGATTATGTGACCAATACATCTGTTCTAGAACAAGCAGCAGTCACGAGTATTGAGGCCATGTTGCTGAGAACACAGCTGTGCTGGGCAGGGCACGTCTCCAGGATGAAGGACCAACCACTGCCTCCCTAAGATCTTGCTTTATGGTGAACTTGTCACTGGCTGCCACATGAGAGGAGCCCTGAAGAGAAGATACAAGGACTCCCTGAAACAACATCTCAGCCTTGGCCATATTGATCAACATAACTGGTCTACTCTGGCCTCCAATCGGGAGGCCTGGAGACACACCATCTATAACACTGCTGATGCTTTTGAGAACACACACAGGATCACCCTTGAGGAGAAAAGACAACTCAGAAAGAATTGGGTCTTGCAGAATATACCACTTAAGGAGTCTTTCTGCTCTGCCTTTTGCAACTGGACCTACCTATCTCATATTGGCCTTTTTAGCCACCACTGTGCTTGTAACAAACGTGGGTAGAGCCCTTCCCAAATCTTTGTTTGCGAAGCCCAGCCATTATGATGTTTCAAGAACACTGAATAAATCTATGTATATGTTTATCTCAGGCAATTTTTAAGGTAAAATCATTAAGCCCCTCTGCAGTTCCTAAATATTGCGTTCACATAAAGAAATAAATTGCATTTAGTGGTATGCCAATGACATCCTGGCCTGGATCAGGAACAGTGTGGCCAACAGGACGAGGGAAGTGATTCTTCCCCTGTACTCAGCGCTGGTGAGGCCACACCTGGAGTGCTGTGTCCAGTTCTGGGCCCCCCAGTTCAGGAAGGACATTGAGGGGCTGGAGCAGGTCCAGAGAAGAGCAACAAGGCTGGTGAAGGGACTGGAGCACAAGTCCTATGAGGAGAGGCTGAGGTAGCTCGGGTTGTTTAGCCTGGAGAAGAGGAGGCTCAGGGAAGATCTCATAATTCTCTACAACTACACTACTACAACTACTACAACTGAAAGGAGGTTGTAGCCAGGTGGGGGTTGGTCTCTTTTCCCAGGCAACTATCAGCAAGACAAATGCCATGGTCTAGCAATCACAGCAGTAGTGCATCAAGGGTTGGACTTGATGATCTCTGAGGTCCCTTCCAACCCCGCTGATTCTCTGATTTTGGATTGTGGATGACAACAACAGCAGAACCCTTGACTCCGAAGAGCTCAGGAGAGGATTAAATGATTATGCTGTAACAAGGAAGAAGTATGAGAGATTTCCCAGATATTTGATGAAGACAGCAATGCAACAATTGATTTTGACAAATTTCTTCTTCTTGTTTCTTGTCTGAGCTCCCGCACGTCAAAAGCAAGAAAAAAGACCATCGTGCAAGCCTTTCAAAAGTTAGGCAAGACTGGAGGTGGTGTCATAACACTTGAAGACTTCCAAGGGGTGTATAATCCCAAGCACCATCCCAAATACCTAACAGGAGGTCAAGCAGTGAGATCCAAACTCCTGGATTCCTTAAAGGAAGGTGTTGCAGCACAAAATTTTCCATGTTCCCACGCCAGAGTCCAAGAAAACAAGCATAGAATATTCCAAGTTGGAAGGGAGCCAGGGGAGTCCAACTCCTGAGCCTGCACAGGACTTACTGACCCCTCCCCACCTCCTGGATATTTATACCCTTTGCAGAGCAACAGCCCACACCTGATTATTGGGAACAACTGAATTTACTCAGCTTTCATTTGCTGCTGCTCTCAGAAACAAAGGAGCGAATTCCTTTCACTGGAATTTCCAGAATGAGCTTCAACTGCTTATTTCTTATTGTTCCCCTGTCCTGAGCCAAGATTTATGGTTATGTACAGCTCAGCTATTCAGAGAGTTTAATTTACCTGCAGATCGTATTACCTAGCCCACATTTTCAGATTTATATCTTGAATGGTTTCTTCTTCCAGTGCCTGGTGATGTGACTAGAGCCTGCAGCTGTGATGGATAGGCCTCAAACACTTGGTGGTTCAATTGAATAAGAGAATTGGGGAAAATACAGGGTTTTTTTCCCTTCTATGTAATTGCCCAAAACTGCAGAAGTCTACAAATCTCGACTTGCAATATCAGATCTGGGTATGATTTACTTAAATACTCAAAGTCAGCTACTGGAGAAAGTATTTTTCTCTTTGAAAAAGCCTTTTCTGTTAATACACAGACCACCAATCCTTCTCCTAGCAAAGAACAGAGATATGATATTAAACTTCTTAGATTTGCCTGTTTCCTACATTTTTTGCAAGATTCAGGGGAGTGTGTTGCTTCAATTTGACAATGGAAGGTGGAAATGCAAGCTAATTCCTCATTTTATCAGTAGTACTGTAATTTAAGTACTCCCACTCTCATTTTTCCTGCCTGACTTTCAGCCCAGAGCTCCCACAAGCCCCGGCACCAAAATCTTGCTTGGATTAGAAGTGAATTTTGTAACAATTTTTGTATTGTGTTATGTGGAACTGTTAAAAAATGAATTGTGGACAGTGATGTCAGTGCCTGCACCATGAACTGAAGGGCTCCAGGGCTGCCCTTCAAGGGCACAGAATTTAGTTTACAGGTTTTAGAAACAGGAATTCTGAGCAGAACAGGCTTCAGACAGAAAGAATTTCGGCCGGAGATGCTCATGTCCCCTTCTGATGTTGCTTGTAAGCTCAGAACCCTTACAGAGAGGTTTAATCTGCCAGGTAAGAGGGGAAATGTCACCCAAAATGAGTCACTGGAGGAGAAGACCAGTTCCAGTGCCCTGCCACTGTCCTGCTCCACGATCTATTTAGTATACAATACCAATTTGGTATACAATACCAAATATATTTTTGTATACCAAATTGTATTATATACCAAATTGGTATTGCATACCAAATTGTATTGTATACTAAATGCACGATCTGTTTGGTATACAATTTGGTATCCACCACTCAAATTTCTCTCTACAGATATCATATTTTGGAACCCAATAAGTTTCCTCACTGAAAGAGTGGTCAAGCATAAGAACAGGCTGCCCATGGCAGGAGTGGAGTGACCATCTCTGGAAGTGCTCAGTAGATGTAGCACTGTGTGATGTGGTTCAGTGCTGTGGTGGGGTTTGGTTGAAGGTTGGACTTGATGACCTTGGAGGGCTTTTCCAACTTTAATGATTCTGTGAATCTGAATCATTACAGGAAGAGCCCAGGGGCCAGAGTCTTTTGGTCTCTAAACCACTCCTGGTTCTCCTGTTGCAGGAACCCTGTAGGGTCCTTTGTGTGCCTCTGATGGTGCTGAGGGTCACCTGCAGCCTCATGGTCACCTTGTGCTGGGGGGCTGTTGATGACAACCCAACAGAACTGTAATATCTTAGCACTCACTGCTATTCCTATGTGTTGGGGCAGCATTTGTCCACCTACACCTGCCCAAATGCTGCTTCTCACTAGTTTTTAAGCCTCCTCTGTAGAAACACAATTGCCTGAGGTTTGCACCCATATTTCGAATTTAGCTGTAATTTGGATGCCCAGAAGTGACTCTACAGACCTTGTTTCCATCAGAAGCCTTGCTAAGAAGCAGCACTGCAAAGTACAGCAGTTCAAAAAGCCACCAGAAGTGCAAACCCATGATTTAATTCTGCCTTTCACCACTTTTGGAGGCTCTTACTCAGACACTCCATGTTGGGGCACAACAGTGCCTTGGGCTCCCCACTCCTGCAGTGCCAGTTAGAAAGAGAAGAAACACAGGTACTTTGAGATTCCCTTCCTGGGTATCCATCCTGCATAAATATAAAAATGTAGACTCAGTCTTTAAAAAAAAAAAACAATCAAAAAGCCCAAAATTCTCTGATTAAACCAGCCCTGATCCAATGCTCGATCAGTGCTTGGCCTTGGCCCTGGCTCCAGGAGCTGCTGGCGTTAGGTGTGTGCATATGCAGATATTCATGGGCTTGTATATCCTGGGAGCAACTGCTCCCTTTTCCAGCACCTGACTCCTCTCTGCCTTAGCCACCTGCCTGGAGGGACTGCCAAGTGGCTCAGCTGATGCTCAACCTCCTGCACGGGAGGAACAAGGCTCATGGCTCAGGTCCCAGCTGTCCTCAGGGTGACCTCAGCAGCTCCTCATTATTTGGCTTGCTGGGCTCCACTGTTCCCTCTTTTTCCACATATGGACTTATCATTTCATTGTTAATCTGGAAAAGGTTGAAGGAGGCAGGAGTTGGCTCAGCTGGATCAGCTCCCCTTGGTTTTGACACCTTTGCTGAGGGGAAACTTTGCTGTCCAGCCAATCAACCCCTTTCTCTGACCCCTCGAACCACCCCTTTAAGGTGTCTATCCAATTCTTCTGCTTTATCTACGTCCATCTCTGTTTCCAGCTGAGGTGTCCCCAAGCCATGGTTGGTTAAATTTCTCCTTTAGTACCTGAAAGACCTTTGAGCACATCCAGGACACCAATATGTCTCAGAGAATTGTTTTTAATTCAGATTTCACTGTACTTAGAGCATTGGCCACACATATCGCTGCAGGATCTGAACGTTTGTCCTCTATTTTAACCCACCAAAGAAGGAAAAAAAATAATAAAGATCCTAATAAGCTGTTCTGGCATCACTGAAATCTTCGTCAGTATCATGTGGGGCTTTGTGCAGTGTTTTTATCAGAAAGACTCCTTAGATGGTGTATTCTGCAGGGCACGATTCTTTCTGTGTTGTCTTTTCTTCTCAAGGGTGATCCTGCGTGCGTTCTCAAAGGCATCAGCAGCGTTATAGATGGTGTGTCTCCAGACCTCCCGGTTGGAGGCCAGAGTAGACCAGTTATGATGATCAATATGGCCAAGGCTGAGATATTGTTTCAGGGAGTCCTTGTATCTTTTCTTCAGGGCTCCTCTCTTGTGGCAGCCAGTGGGAAGTTCACATCCAACATTAAACAAAGCCATCTGCCAGGAGTCCTTATACTTCTGCCAGACCACTGAACTGGCCCATGCAGGACAATTCTGGGATGGTTCTTGTGCACCTCATAAACCCCTGTTAACACAGATGTTACACCATCCCAGCTTTTATGTGGCATTTCGGAGGATTTCAGCTGTGTTAATGGCTCTGTGTGTGGATGCTTGGTGATGTGGAGGGGTGGAATAGTCCAGTGGGGACTGCAATGGAACTGAATTACATCCTACCTGGGCTGTAAGTGAAAATTAAACTGGAATTTCCCCAGGTGGAAGGCCAGCAGTGACTGCAGCTGAGCTGGGCTCTTTCCCTCTGCTTTCCACACCACTTCTCCTACCTGGAACCATTACAAGGCAGGACAGTTTGTGTTTCCATTTTTATAGGTAGAACCATGTTTATGTGCTCTTTGAGGTTTTATTATTGCTGTTTTGGTGGGGAGTAACTGCCGGAGTATAATTAAGACCTGAATGATTATGGTGAGAAAAGGGGGGGGGGAATAATCCAACAGTCTCTGGGACAGTCATCAAACCCTGGGATTTATTAAGTGTTGCTGAATGGGACTAGGCAGCCTGAGTAATGGTTTTTGTGTACCCTCCAAATCCTGCGCCTTATCTCTGCTCTGGAAGAGCAAGTTTGTCTGGAAGATGGAAACATTTATTTTCCCTGCGTGTGTTCACAGTGGAGATGTTTCACTCCTGGCTCCTGGGAAGGTGGATAAAATGCAGAGTTATCCTAACTGAGTCATTTGTGTAAGCACAAAGAAACACTATCCTGCCTTGCAGGATTTGCCTTTTTTCCTTATCTTACCAAGCTTTTAGCCTGAGGTGGTGGCGTGTGCCCTCAGCACCTGGTGGTTACTTTGCATATCATCCATTTGCACCTTGATCCTCTGAGGGACCAGCATTCCAGCCATTCACACTTGTGGATATTTCTTCCCCTGGGATAATGGTACAATAGTACCACTGTTATCTTAAGTTCCCATCGCAGTCCAAATTAATAGGCATATTTGGGAAGGGGTGGGCTTCTGAGATCAGTTTCTTCTTTGCACAGTTCCATACAGCAGACAAAAGTCCTTCAGTGATTTTAACAATGTTCAAACCATAAACCATTCCAGTGTCTCACATCTTGTCCACAGATAGGTAATGGGAGAATGGAAATTAAATAATATATCTTCATAGATGCTGGATGTTCTAAACTGTATGTCAAAAGTATACACAGAAATATTG
Source organism: Manacus vitellinus (assembly GCF_001715985.3). Classification (NCBI taxonomy): domain Eukaryota; kingdom Metazoa; phylum Chordata; class Aves; order Passeriformes; family Pipridae; genus Manacus; species Manacus vitellinus. Next base: position 11,889,162 of record NW_021940917.1, on the reverse strand, counting down.
TTCAGTTCTTCAGAGTTCTTGATGTCAAACTGATTTCCTTGCTGGAGTTTCTGTTTATTTTTATGAAGAAGAAAGGCAAACAGAAATTATGGAAAAAATTATTTAAATGAAAGCTTAAAACTTTTTCTTCACTTTTAAAATTTCAATATCGTAATTCATTATTTCATTTTTGCTGCAGATTTGTCGCTCTAAGCCTTAAAATATCCCCAGGTCTTTGATACTTTCATATGACTTTCAGTATATCTTTTGCTGTATTTTTCTCCAGGGCTAAAATATTTATATGGTTTATTTATCACTGAAGTAGAATCAGAGTAACCTTCTTATCCATATGATGTTGCTATGAATTTGCAGTCATAACAGCACACTACAGACTCTCTGGTTCATTCCAGGAAACGATGCTAACTAATGGTCCTGATTCTGTAAAGTGTTGAATATTTGACAAACTTGCCTTCAAGATTAGTTCCATTTACCATTTCTTCTCTCACTTCCAGTCACTCTTTCTCCCACCCACAAAATGGTTTAAAAATAAGACTGCTATGAAATTAACCAAGTGAACATTTTTGTCTGGTCAGTGCTACCTAAGTCTTATGGCATTGGAGCCTTGAGGGACAGGACATGACTAGAAGTAACAGCATGCCACTTGCTGACCATCAGCTGTTCTGTGTAGTCAAGTCTGCTGTTATCAGCTCCATATATCAGCTCCAGAAGAACACCAAGAAGGGTGAAAGAAGGTTATTGCTGATAGTAATTTTATGCTGTGAAGATTATATACCACTGCTGAGAAATTTAGCATAAGATTAGATCATGGCCTTGTATGAAAGTCAGCTTTTAAAAAAAATGAAGCTGTCTTTTTAGAAAGATAAAAATTGATCATCGAATATTAGTTTTGGAAGCAGATGTAGGAATAAATCGTTTTAGCTAAAAGGTTGCTAGTGAAGGTTTAAATATTTTTTTGAGATAGAATTGTAGCAAAGAATCATAAAATCATTAAGGTTAGAAAGGATCTCCAAGATCATCAAGTCCCACCCTTGACCAAACATCACCATGTCAACTAAACCATAGCACTAACTGCCATGTCCAATTGTTTCTTTAACACTTCCAGTGATGGTGACTTCACCACTTCCCTGAGCATCCCATTCCAATGCTCAACCACCTTTTCAGTGAAGAAATTCTTCCTAATAACCAACTAGAACCTTCCCTGCTGCAGCTTTAGGCCATTTCCTCTCATGGTTAGCCTGTGAGAAGAGGCCAACCTGCGCCTGGCTACAAGCTCCTTTCAGGTAGTTATAGAGAGCAATAAGGTCACCCCTGGCCCTTCTGTTCTCCAGACTAAAGAACTCCAGGTCCCTCAGCTGGCTCAGTTCCTCATATGCCTTACTCTCCAAATCCTTTACCAGCTTTGTTGTCCTTCTCTGGACGCCCTCCATCACCTCAATATCCCTGAATTGAGGGGCCCAGAACTGGACACAGAACTTGAGGTGTGGCCTCATCAGTGCTGAGCACAGGGGGACAATCACTGCTCTAGTTTTGCTGGCCACTCTATTTCTGAAAGAAGCCAGGATACCATTTGCCACCTTGCCCACCTGGGCAAACTGCTGGCTCATGTTCAGCCAGCTGCTGACCAGCACCCCCAGATCCTTTTCTGCTGTTCAGCTTTCTAGCTACTCTTCCCCAAGCCTTTAGTGATGTATGACATTGAAAAACACTGAATTCTGCTATAATTTGAATCAACTTTGGTAAAGCCCTTGGAAAACTTAATTATATATTTATGAGTATGAGGAAATTCAGAGAATTTCATTGTCTTGTTTTCAGTGTGAATGCCAAAATATCTCTGAATGATCCATTTGAGCATTGTGAACATGAAAGTATAGCCAAACCCATTGAGTTTGCTGAGACACACACGTAATCTTTGTTTTTTGAGTCGGGCACAGGTGGGTTCTCATATTTATTGAGTGATGAATCATGCTTTAATCATTTTTGGTTCTGACCAACCATTTTTGGTTCTCTGTAGCCTGATTATGGGTTATTCTGTACACCTGCTACTCCTTCAGAAATGCATTTTCATTGAAGTGGATAAGAATTGGTGGTAGTTGACATGGTTTTTGTTAAGGCTGAAAGGTACATTTGCTTTCTCTCCCCCTTGAAAAAGCAAAAGCTTAACATGAATTTCTATTCATATAACTGGACTACTTAAATTGTTAATATTTTAAAGGGTTGCAGTTGTTTCTGTGATGTTACAAGATCTATTTTTTAGTTAAGGTATGTTTTGCTCAGAAGTGAAATAAGGTGAAATTAGAATACTCAAACATTCTCCAGCACAGCCTAGGCCACCAGCGTTGGCATATAATTTTTTCCCTTCCATGCTTTGATTTTAATTACAAAATAAACTCAGAAGAGCACATAAACTCTAGTTAAAACCTTTGCTGCACAGCAGAGTACATTCCCATTCTTCTCTTTCAAAGAGCCAGCCAGTCCTTATGATTATATTTTCAGAAAGACACACACTAGAAGGTAGGGGTTCTCTTACAGTCTCTACTGATGGATTTCTTTCAGACTCTCTATCTTCATTTATATTATTTACCATATTTTTTTTAAAGTCTGTTATGGTGCATGATTTTTTTCTTTTTGTTTGTTTGTTTAGGGTGTTTCTCCATTAGTTATAAGAGTACCCAGATTAAATACAATTGTACTTTAATGGTATAGGGCAGTGTAGCAATTGTCATTTCCTCAAAAAGTATTCTTTGCCATCCATTTCTAAGTTACTTTAAAATATTTTTTAAACTGACTTACTGACAGAGCATTGAATTCAGATGTTAAAGATGAGGAAATGCAAAAATGAGCTTTACTTCATCGTCCTATATCATTAAAGTCCAAGAGATATATGGCACATAGATGATCATGTTATTAGAAAAACGTATTAATGAAGGCAACACTATGGTGTGTTTTGGCAAATTCCTCTCCTGCTTCAGACAGGATCTAAGGCCTTTTTTTCTCCTCTTTATCTGGTTATGAATGTCTTCTTTTTGATTATTAAAACCGGCCTTTTGAATATTGATTGTGCTTAATTTAGGCTTTGCTATTTTCAGTGTTGAGTAATTTTATTTCAGTGTCTTACTCTCATTTTAAAAATTCACCTTCTCACTTCTCAGCCTATATTTTGATGATACAGATGTCAAATGCTGCCAGGTCTTTTATTTATACTAAACACTTCTACCCCTTTAGAAATCTTTGAAATCTGAGTCTTATAGCCTGATCTGGTTACATGTTTAGGGTATTTTGAGGTTTTATTGAATGTAGAGGTTTTTATAAGTCAATTAGGGGTATACTAATTATTAGAAGTGAATAACTCTCATCTTGATCTGAGTAGGTGGTGAAAAAATCATGCCTGTAGAATTAATTTAGTTATTTTTTTAGATTTCACTTATGTTCTGTTAGTTTTAATTTCCTTTATTTCATGGAATAGACAAAAGAAATTATAATTAGTTTGAGGATTTCAAGTGCTTTTCACTTTGAGGATCTGATGTAAGTTTTTAATTATGAAATGTTATGAAATATTTTTTGTTCTGAATCCATGTTTCAGAAAGTGAAAAACAAAATAAAACAAAAAAAATCACTAGTTATGTTAACATAAGGGGTTTGATTTAACATATTTTTCTGAGACAATGATTGAATCTTACATATTTTCAATTACACATTTATTTAAGTAGTTAATTATAATGAGGATGCTTCTTTCCTTCAGTCATAAGGAACTCATTTCCAGAGTAGACCCCTGTCCTGTAAACTACAATGGTGTTTGTAGGAAATGCTTGATATTGGACTGAACTCACATTACAGTTTGAGAGAAAGAACACAAGTTTTAATTTATTATTTCAGTATCTTTCACAAGAATTCGTAGTGCATAGGTGGCATCAGCAGAATCTTGTGGATTGTGACTGAGGGGAATGTTATTATATGTTTTACCCATTTAGGTTTGAATTGCATGCACTTTTAGGTAGCCTTCAAATCATCGTGACATTTGAATGCAGAATATCTTAGTATCTTGCTGTTAAATGAAATCCCTGCTTCTGTCATGGTGTGGTCCTAAGAAATTCTTGTGTTGACAGGCAGGTCAAAAATAGTAGTGTTTCTGAAAGTTAATGTTTACACTTTTTTTGCCATCTGTTAAACGTGATGTATGGACTGTCAGGAACACCATCAAGAACATAAGGTATTTGTGTTCTATGTTCCCAGCCACTTAATTGTCTAATGGCAATTGTTGATTGGTGTCGTCATCAGCTTTTGTTTATACAATTACAAATGTGATCATTTTTGTCCAGTGGCAGTCATCATATCTGTTGCAGTAGTTTGTTTCTGCTGTTTCTTAATATTCTAAGAATATTAAGTAGCAAAAGAAACACCTGAATGTAAAAATCCTATGGGAGAGATTGATCTGGGCCATAGCATTCAGATTTAGATTCCAGTTCTGTAAATTTGTAACAATTGTTTGCTCCATGAGCAACTATGTTCCTTTAGAAAATATCGTCTTTATTCTGTGTAAGGAAGGCTTAGTGAAAATCAGACCCTCTATGTGTATGCCAAAGCTCACCCTCTGAAATTCAAGCCTTCTCATAAACATATTTAATTAGACAAATTGAAGACAAATTAAATCACACTCATGGCCTTTCTTGTATAGTTTTGTTCTGTGTGACTAACAAAGGAAAATACACTGAACTTAGCATGATCCTTTATGATTTTAATATTTAATTTTCTTATATTAATGTGCTTTCCTACATGTGTGGAAATACTTGTTTTGTTTCACTGAGTCTTCTAAGTAATTTGAAGTTATTTCTGAGTAATTTGGATGTATGAATATGATTATGCTTATTGCTTGTGGACCAGAATTAAATGACTGTTGCTTTAGATCTAAAACCATCAGTCTCCCCATTCTGGAGAGTAAATGGGCATTACAAACTGGATTAGTTCTGTGCTTAAAACATGTTGGGACAGTATGGAAAACTTTAGCCTTTTGTGCTGGTATCATAAGTATCTTACCATTCTGTTTTCACTTCAGATAACTTTGTAATAAAAAAAAATACTTTAACAGATGTTTGTCTGGCATAGTGTGTGTGTAAAAGTTTTGTGCAACAGAAATCCCTTATGTGTTCTTTTTCTTAATAAAAAGATTTTTCTGAAGCAATTGACTAGGAAAAAAAGTTGGCTATTGATCCCTAATCAACACTATTTAGTCCACAGAAAAAATATGACTATTTAAAATTCAAATGAAATCCCACTAGGAATTGTTAGTTTGTTCACTGTCTTATACAATGTGTTCTGTAACCAATAGGAGATTTTGTTTAAACATATCTTGAGTGGGATCATAAAAATTTGAGATATACAAGAAACATTTATTTTGTTTTCTGTCTACTTGTGTCTATACTTGAATAGTTCATGTATCTTATGTGCACGATATGTAATATGGTGATGTAGTACAGTCTTGACCTAAAGCTTTTCTGCCTTTAAGGTTTTTCCAGACAATGAGAGAAGCAAAACCATCTGGAATTCAAATGAGAATTTAAAGGGAGAGAAAAAACTATTTCTTTTTACTGCAGTAGGTAGAAGTTCAGTGTTCAGCCCGAGGTTTGACTACACAACAATAAGGCATGTGTACCTGTATGAGCAAAAGATAGGACTCCCATGCAAAAGCAGCTTGCTGTAGTCACTGCTGCAGGCTGGTGATTTCAGCTGTCTGCTTAACATTTCTGAGGTTCAAGTGTGTTATTGCTTTCAGCTCATCTGAACGCATGTGATGTCTTAACCCAGTCCTGCAATAATTGAACTGGGAAACCCTTTGTTCCTCAATCCACTTAGCTTTCCAGGTGCAAATTTTGAAACTTTATTGGGATACTTTAAATGCAAGTACATTTAAAGGTGTCCTTAAGGTCAGACATTTATTTTTTAAAGAAACCGGGAAGTGTTTATTCTGAGGAAACAGGTCAGTGTAGTGTTGGGCATCAAAATGAACACACCTAAATGAACCTAACATAACACCTAAATGAACATAAATCTCAAAGTGAAAAACACTGCATTAAGAGAAAAAAAATTATAAAAATTTGTGACACAGCATCGCCAAGAAGTGGCATAATGTTATAGTGTTAAAATAATTGTCTTTGCTGATCTGAATTCAATTAGGAATGGGAAAATTTACCCCCCCTTCAAAAAGAAATTACACTATGGAGTTAAGATTTTTTTTTCTTCCAGAAAATATGCTTATTAGTAGAAGAATTATTGGTGAATTTATTACACATAAAAAAATTGAATATGCTTAATATCCACTAAATTACCAATTTTTGGTATCACTTGTATGGGGCATATATCCCTTACCTGTAGGTTTTGATTTATGTATTTGTGAATATCTCTGTTCAGGATATATTTTGTTGGCTGTAATGAAAATAATGCTTTTCAAATCACCACAGGGTTTTAGAACGTAATCTGTGGGTATGAACTCCTGTACTTCTGAGGAGAATAACTAACATTACTGCAGCTGTACATCAAATTGCAGGTCAGCCCACATGGATCAGAACAGTCTTGGATCAATACCTAATGGCTTTGGTTTAGATCTGCTGCTAATCCTCCACCCTCCAATCAAAGTGGATTCAGTTCAACAAAGTTCAGTACAGAGCCTGCTGGAAGCAGATGTGAAATTCCTTGTAATTTTATTTAATCACTTTTAAGTCTGACTTTGCTACTATATTTATGTTGAAAATCCTGGATATCTCTGGTAGTTGCTGTCACTGTTCAGCTCTAAACCAGAAAGATCTATTGTAATTATACTAGTGACTCAAACATTGAATTGCCATTATCTTTGGTAACAAATACTCCCTTATTTTAAACAAAAGGACCCTTGTACTAGTCCAAATATGTGTATGCATGTAACATGCACATATTTAGCTGTTTTTTTAGTTCTAAGCTTACATAGCTTTCTCAGTTTGACATTGCAAAAGAAAGTTTATAAGGAAAAAGGTTACATTTAAGTGTATTGAAATGGGGAAAGAAAAATAATTGTACCTTTTAGCAGCATGTATGGAATCTTACTTGAACAAATACATGGAATAAGAGAAAGATAATGAGACAAAATATATTTATTTCAGTGGTTATCTGAGTATCTCTACCATTGGCTGAAGAGAAGCCTTGATAGACATAAAAGAAGGCAGTTTCCACTGAGTTTTGCTGATACTTGTAGTTGGATTTAGAACAAATAAATGTTTTAGTTAACTTAATGACCATAGGTGCCATGTTGACAGAGAGTGCTAATTTTGGTGTGGAGAGAAGTAAAATATTTCTGACAGAAGGGTTCATTTGGGTACTTCATGTCTTTGAAGGTTTTTTTGACACTGCAGCACTAGTGTCGGCAATTTAAGACGAGAGTTTATTTGTGTATTTTGAAATGTAAATTTGCAGACATAATCAGAATGTTTGGTAAATCAGTGAGATTTCAAAGAACGTTCCATCCGTCTTATTCTGTTTGCATTATACAGTAGAGAAAAAATACTCCAGTACAGATAGTGTTTGAGAAATACTGTCATCAAAGCTCTGATTTTAAAAGTTGCCATGAATGTAGAGGTGTTTATGCTTTATAAACATTCTAGTCTGATACTAATGTATCCAGACAGAGAATCACAAAAATCTGATTTGCATAATGTAGATCAGTGTTGTCTCTTTTCTTCAGTTTAACTTGTAGGCTTCTGCCATGTTTTATTAATGTTTATCTGAGAACTAAGCTTTATCAATCTGTTATGAATGATCTGACATTTCAAACCAGTTCCTGTGACAGCTAAAGTGACAAATTGGCAACTCAGTTATCCAGACACAAAGCTCAGAAATGTGGGAAATGTTATGTTGGTGGTGTTTGTTTTTTTTTTCCCCTAACAGTGGCATCTGGGTTCTCATCTGGCTTTCTGGCCCATCTCCTGTTGCTTCTGCTGGTCTAACTGCATTGCTGGCTGATACACTCACTGTAAACCTGCCCTGGAGGCTGGCATATATTCACCCTGTTCCTAGCCATTCTTGTATCCTTGGATGCCATTTTTTTTGGCTCCTCTGCAGTGGAAAGAAGTCTGCCAAGCTGCTATACGTAGTGTAATACTAAGAGAGCATTCCAGGTAAAGCATTCCAAGCAGAGAGGAAAAATATGGGCTCCTCAATGCACTTTGTGTCATTGGCTGTACTGTAAGAACAATGCCAGATGCTGCTAGCAGCATGACAGCACCAAGGTAACAGAGCAGAGAAGCTTCCAGTACAGTTAAGATAAGAAAAAAATTCACAGTAGAACAAGGAAAGTCAAAGTAACTAAAAATTACTATACAGTAACAGTGATCCTGGGGCATAAGTGACACTTGGAATGGGTGGAATCTGGAGCTATTAGCCTACACTTGTCAATATTCCCTTGAAATGTCTTTGAAGTAAACTATGGTTTTATTCAGTGTGAAGGAAGAAGTAATGTCCTGATAGATATAAAATAAAATAGATGTGGGGTTTGATCTGTTTTAGTTCGTTGGTTGGTTGAGTATTTTTTCAGTTTTGTTTGTTTGGTTGATTGGGTTGGTTGATTTGTTGTGGTTGGATCTTTGATCTGGTTTAGGGGTTTTTTTGCAAGGCCTTTATGAAAAAAATAATCTGTTATATTAATGTATTAGCTAATGAGGTTACTCAAAGCAGCTGTCAGCCTTCCATATATCCTACAATACCATGTATGCCTGCTCTGTTGCAGTCTTCTAGTAGTAAAATGAGCTGTCAGTAGCATACATTCTGTCAAGAAACAATTCATTTTTATGTGAGTTTGTGAGTATTATACCTTTGTACTTTTCTCAGGTAAAAAGCAATTTGGCTATAAATAAATCTTTACAAAAATGTTTTTCATTTTTTTCAGCTAGTAGCTTCCCACTCATCCTGCAAAATACCTTCACCTCTCATTCTATGAGAATTTCACAGAATTTACAAATACAGCTTATAATACTTTTTTGCAGTTACTAGAAACAAAGTGTCAGAATAAATAATTCACACATTTACAATGTAAGTACCAGCAAAATCCCCAAAGTAACGCTTAACTTAATACAATAAAATATGTGCTAACAAATCATGCTAGCTGCTGATAATGTAGGAAAATCAAATTTAGTTCTGGTAATTTTTGGTTTCAGGTGATACTTTGTCATCCCTATGAGTACTAAAAGCAGGTCTTTAGAATAAATATTATGTAAGAGCAGGAGTAGTACTCTGGAAGGAATACTGCAAAAATTTTTTTTCCCCTGTCTTGAAAAGTTCTTTCTCAGAATCATTCTAAATCTTGTAATATGAATCAGTTCTGAACTAGGTCTCTCATGCTACCTTTAACACTTGCTGACACAAAGAGGCAAATCTAATAAGATGACACACTTGTCTAGCCAGTGCGGGCATTGAGTATAGGGAAAAAAAATGTCCTTCTTCATTTGCATTTTAGAACAATGTTAAGATTTTTAATTATTTTTTTGGCAGTATAACCAAGTGTTGAGAATGAAGTACTAATTGTATAATAGTTAGCATGTTAATCACAGAATCATGGGATAGTCTGGGTTGGAAGGACCTTATAGATCATCTAGTTCCAAGCTCCCTGTGGTGGACAGGAAAACTTTTCACTAGACCAGGTTGCTCAGAGCCCCCCATCCAACCTGGCCGTGAATGCTTCCAGGGATGGGGCATCTACCATCTTGGGCAGCTTGTTACAGTGCCTCACCACCCTTGCAGTAAAGAATTTCTTCATAACATCTAATCTAAACCTACTCACAGTTTGGAGCCATTCTGCCTTGTCCTGTCACTACATGCTCTCTTAAATAGTCTCACTCCATCTTTCTTGCAGGCTCCCTTCAGGTACTGGAAGGCCACAGTTAGGTCACCCCAAAAGCACCTGTTTTCCAGGATGAACAATCCCAATTCTCTTATCTTTTTCTCACAGAAGAGGTACTCCATGCTTCTAATACCATTTTGTCCATTTGGAGCACCCTCTGCTCGTGTTCACTTTTGTGGTGAATTAAAATTCCCTCATTTGTATCAGACATTTAGTTCATGTTCCTGATTGTTACTTTTCTCATATGGCCTTTTATATTTTACCAAAACCTTCTTCTTGAGCACATCGTATGTACAAAATGTAATATTAGTCCTTGCAGATATTTAGTCGTAAGGAACAGAAAAACGCTTTTCACTAGCTGACTGATACCTCATGTTTTTGGCTGGTATCAGCAACAGAAACCCTCCTCTGTGAAAGCTGACAACAGCCAAGGAAGAAAACGTTTGTGTGAATTCATTTCTGTTCACAACTATCCCTCTTAGGATCCAGACTCAACCACACAAAAATAGAATTGGCCAGTGTCAGCTTTAATATTGGAGAAAAAACTGAGCATGAATTTTTTTGCCTCAGTCTTCAATGACAACCTTTCTTCCCACACCTCTCAAGTGGAGGGACCAGGGGACCAAAGTGTCTCCTGCTGTATGGAAAGATCAGGTTCTAGACCACCTGAGGAACCTGAACAAACACAAGTCTATGGGACCCCATGAGGTGCATTTCAGAGTCCTGCAGGAAGTGGCTAATGTACTTGCCAATCAGTCTCTATGACATTTGAAAAGTCATCACAGCCAAGTGAAGTCCCAGGTGACTGGAAAAAGGGCAACATTGTACCCATCTTTAAAAAGGGTAGAAAGGAGGACCTGGGTAGCTACTGACCTGTCAGCTTCACCTTTGTACCTGGGAAGATCATGGAACAGATCTTTCTAGAAGCTGTGCTGAGGCACAGGAAAGATGGAGCAGTAACTGGAGACAGTCAGCATGGTTTCACCAAGGACAAATCCTGCCTGACCAACCAGGTGGATTTCTGTGATGGAGTGACTATATCAGTGGACAAGGGAAGGGATACAGATGTCATTTATCTGGGCTTCTGTAAAGTTGTTGACACAGTCCCCGACATCCTTCCCTCTAAATTCAAGAGAGATGGACTGGATGGGGGCACTGTTAGATGGATAAGAAAGTGATTGGATGGTTGCATCCCAGGGTAGTGGTCAACAGCTCAGAGTCACAATGGACATCAGTGACAAGTGCTGTCCCTCAGGGGGTCTGTATTGGGAACACTGTTATTTAATATCTTCATCAATGGCATGGACAAAGGGATGAAGTGCACCCTCAGCAAATTTGCAGATGACACCAAGCTGAGTGGTGCAACTGCCACACCTGAAGGATGTGATGGCATCCAGAGGTTCCTGAGCAACCTTGAGAAGTGAGCCCATGGGAATCTCATGTGGTTTAACAAGACCATGTGCAAAGTGCTGTACCTGAGTCGGGACAATTCTTGGTATCAGCACGGGTGGAAGGATGATCAGATTGAGAGCAGCCCTGCTGAGAAGGACTTGGGAGCGCTGATGGACAAGAGGCTGGACATGACCTGGCAATGGGCACTTGCAACCCACAAAGCCAATTGTATACTGGGCTACATCAAAAGCAGCGTGGACAGCAGGGCAAGGGAGGGGATTCTGTTCTACTCTGGTGAGACCCTACCTGGAGTACTGCATCCGGGACTGGGGACCCCTGCACAGGAAGGATACTGACTTTTTGGAGCGAGTCCACAGGAGGGCCACCAAATGTATTAGCTTACCAGACAAGATGCTGTTGAGAAAATTTGAGAATTAGTGAGAAAATAACTTGCATATTGTTCAGTGAGAAATGTAGTTCAATATGTATCTGTGTAGTGTGCTTTAAATGTCTAGATGGCTCAACTTACTCAGAAACACTGGAAAAATGTCCAGTAAAGAAAAATAGAATTTTGTCCATGCGCCTGAGGCATGTTACATGAATTCTTATAACCAAAGGACTGGTAAGAGAAAATAAGGGAAAAGGGCCTTGAGGGGAAGCCATGTGAGGAGCAACTGAGGTCCCTTGTTCTGATAAGCCTGGAGGAGACTGAGGGGAGACCTCATTGCAGTCTACAGTTTCCCCATGAGGGAAAGAATAGGGGCAGACACTGATCTCTTCTCTGTGGTGACCAGTGACAAGACCCATGGCACGATGTTATGCCACGGGAGGTTTAGGCTGGATATTAGAGAGAGGTTCTTCACCCAGAGGGTGGTTGGGCACTCTAACAGTGTGCCCAGGGAAGCAGTCACAGCACCAAGGCTGACAGAGTTCAAGAAGTGTTTGGACAACGCTCTCAGGTGCTGTGCGGGGCTAAGGGTTGGACTTGATGAACCTTGTGAGTCCCTTCCAACTCAGCATATTCTGTTATTGTGTGATTTTATCGTAAGTTGTGACTGAATTTGCCAATGCCCCTCTGAGTGCCAGGCCACCTGAAACCAGATGATACACAGTTGGTTGGTTTGGAAATGTTAAACCTACAGTATTTCAAATCACTGTTAAAGGTACGAGTAGTATTCAAAGCATCCAAGGTTTGCTAGTCTTCTAAATGTGGTTAAAGTAATAATTTTTTTGTGGACTTAATTTCATACACCACTTCTCCATCAGGTTTCATCTTATTTTTTTACTCGAAATTATAGTCAGAATTATAATGCATATTTCCATTGTGGAAATAATTTAGTAGCATTTAATGCTATATTTTTTATAGTTTTTGGCATTACATGCTCTTGGTTTAGTACAGGATTATTAATTTGATAAGGCTTGCTTTGCAAAGGGGTAACTGATGTGTTAAGCAGTAACTGAAAATAGAGTGCTTGCTTTTTTAAGACAAAATTGAGTTGGGTTTAGCACCGACAGGTTGTAAAGTGCATAACTGAATTCTGTGTATATTTAAATAAATTCCTTTGAAAGAGGCATAATGAATGCTGCATTTAACACAATCTGGGGAATCTGTCCTACACTCAGGGCTATGTCTATGGGTAAGGTGTTTAACCTTGCCAAATAGATTTAATATTTGGAGGGAGAAATTAAAGTGAATAGCACTACTTTCATGCAGAATTATTTAATGACAAGTGTTGATCCCTGGCAAATTGGACTAAATTCTGGTTTTAAGTGTGATAAAATAACAAAATCGTTCCTGTCAAAATAATGCTGCTACATTTGTGCTTTAACAGTGACTGAGACCAGATGTCATTCTTCTCTACTTACATGGAATTTTTTGTCCGTTTTGACACCATGAGAATTCACAGTGTTTACTGTAAGTTCCACTGTTGTGAAATCCACAGTCAGGGAAGTAATGCCACTGAGTAGAAAGAGAAGTCAGATCTGTGTTCAGTTTGGGGAGATCTCTTTTTGCATGTTACCAAGCCCAATGTGAAATATTTTTACTTTCCTTGAATAAGTAAAGGTAATCATCTAGAAAAAAATAATAGTATCTGTTGTTTGCATGCTATTTAATTAAAACAGCAATATTGCTAGAGTGAGAAAGAGAAAAGAAATAATCTCTTGTGTTCATATCCCTGTGGTGTTGGAACTGCTTTGTTGAACATGATTTCAAGGTGCCAGAGTCTGGCGGGGGGGCTGCAGATAATTTTTTAAAATTATTAATATTTTTTGTGTTTGGATTTTTTTAATTACTTTCTTGTCACAAATAAATGCTTATTGATATATTAGAATTTGTGGCATCAGGACAATAAAAATTTACAAACGCTAGTGTAAAATTTAAACAAAAATCAACAAAAATATTTCTAAGCTATCAAAATTTTTGGAAGAAGTTATGAATATGTATGGACACCACTGTGTTAAAATAGTTTTTGTAAGTGTGGCACTTAGGTGCTTGGCTTGTAAGTAAAGTGATATATATTGACAGTATTAATTTTGCAAGTTTTTTTTTTTTGTATGGCAAAGTTTTGACACTTAGGATAATCAACAGATCCAAATATTTCAAGACAAAAGTATCTTCTTATGGATGTCATTTTTAATGTTTCTTTTATGTTTTTGTGAATCTAAAATATGAGTTTTTAATTTCTTTTTCTAGAACAACAACTGATAAATTCAGTATCTGATTCATGCCTGCAGTATATTCTGGGCATTCATTATACAGCAACAAATTACCACCAGATTGCTTCACACCTCGCACGAGCTGTTGTGTTATTTAGTTCTTTTCATCTTCAGAGCACTTTTTCCCCAGTCTTCTCAGTGGACAGCTAGTGCAGTCGTGCAGCTTGCACACTAATATTCTTTTCAGAGGGATTACTGTTTTTTCTTCAGTTGGTAGCTGGGGCTTGGATTAAAAAGGATTTAGAAGTTCATGTTACACTAACCACTGTCTTGAAGTTTTGGTCTGAAAAGCACTGACGTTCCAATGGTGACACTAAGGACCCTAGAACCTTCCTATGTCAAATGAACTGGAATTTTGGCTAATCTGCAGGAAATTAATTTAAGGCTCAGGTCTGGCTCTTTGAAGTTGAAAAGAAATTTTCTGGGCACTGTACACTTTGTAGACATGTATAGGAGTAACTGTGCCTTTATAAAGCTAGCAGTGTCATCCTTTCTGTAACTTCATTCCTCCTTTCTGTCATCATCTTTCACTATTTAGCCCCGTTTTTCTTATAACTTTTTGAATATTGTATTGACTTGTAGCATCAAATTCAACCAAGTTTTCTGTATCCACAGTGTTTCTTTAGGAAAGATTACACAGTAGTTTGTAATATATTATGAAATTTCTCTAAAATTCTAAAATTTTGGAAATTTTGTTTGTTTGTTTGTTTTGTTTGTTTATTTGGTTTGCTTTTACTTAGTACAGATTATGGGCAGCTCCTTGGGAGTGCAATGTTTGCCCAAGTGATTACATAGTTACTGCTCTTCAAGCTATTACACCAACTTGCAGCACATTGTCTCTCAGCTGATAACACAAATCAACTTAAAATTTAAAATAACTTCATCTTGTGGGTTACTTCACACTCATCATGCTCTTTTACAGTTATCTCCATTTTTCCACCTGAAATGAATTTGTCTGAAAAACAAAGCAGCAGAAGTCTCTAGCTACTCGCTTTTACGTGGTTATCTAAGCCCTCTGGAGTGTAATGGGACTATAAACTTGTACTGGTATAAGGTTTTGAAGCCTTTGACCAATATAGTCATTCTAGTAGACATAGTCATTCTAGTAGATATGGCCTTGTTTTGTTTGTTTCTGAAAACCCTGTCAGAGTTTCAAAACTATCTGTTGGAAGAAAGAGTAGAAAGAGGAGAGACAACAGTGGGGTATCACAAGATGAAGTGATCAGTGTATCGGAACACTGGGACACACTTTCTTGAGAAATGCATGGTGCCTGCACAAGAAGAGAAGCAGGGGACCAAATAAACTTCCTACTGTCTATAGTTTTGTACAGGCCAGTAGTATCATACATTATGTACAGAAGTCCAACATTTAATGGAGTCACTCTTTACTAGCCATTTTAATTTCAGTTTTCTGGATCATTATAACACATTTTATATAACAATTCTGTATAATCAAGTCTTCTTTGATGTAATTGTCATGTCTACTTAGTATCTGTTAACTGACTGATGCTGGAAAGTATCTCAACATTACTAGGTGCTTACAGCTGTTCAGTGGTCATTGTCAGGGCTAATGCACTGTTTTTCATAAGTCATTTGCATGTCATAAGCTTGGAGTTCTTAGAGTAGACATTTTTTTTTAAACTAAAAAAAAACTCTTTCATTGCACAGGAATATCTTCTGTGAGGGAGACTCCACAACCCCTCTGGGCAACCTGTTCCAGGGCACAGTCACTTGCACAAAAAAGGTGTTCTTCCTCATATTCAGGTGAAACTTCCTGTGCATCAGTTTTTGCCATTGCCTGTTGTCCTGTTGCTTAGCAGCACTGAGAAGAGCCTGGAGCTATAGCGAAGATATTCCATTCTGCTTTCATCTGTTTTTCTCTACATCAACTATGATGCAGAGCTGTGTAATTAACATATTTAAAATAGAAGTCTTCTTTTCTGAGACTTGATTTAATTTTATTTTTCCTAAAGCTGTGAAATCTCAATATTCAATTCAGACTCTCACTCCCCCTTTCTTCATGTAAAATATGAATGAAATAGAGATGCTTCGTAGCATTGTTATTAAGGAGGGTCTAAAAAAATTGATAGTTATGAGATGCTCTCTTTAATTTATTGTGAGTTCCATCAGTGTGTGTGTAATGGCAAGCCTCCACTGTAAATCAGCAGTCATCCCTGTTTGTGTTCCTTTTCTGAAGAGAGGGAGGTTATTAAATTCTAAATATTAGAATTTAAGCAATTGGGTTTTTTTCTTCTGAGATCAGTGATGATTTTTCTCAACTTTCCTTTGTTGCTTTGTCCTCAGTTTGCTTTTTAAGTAAAGATTTCTAACTGTGTTAATCGGTAAAGTGCTGGATATTAAAAACTGAGCTGCATTGATTCTGACTAGTCATGGAAATCACTTGCTATTTCAAGTCATTAATAGTCAGGCTCTGTAGACTCTATCTCATTGTTCTAAATAAAAAAATCCCCTCCAATATTGCTTTTATACGTGATGAACAAAGTAAAACTGTGGTTGCCATTGGTACAGTGCCTTAAGTGGTAAGGAACAACATAAGTCTCCTGCCCTGTTGTTGCCACTTGGCCACATGAATTTGGAAAGCCTTTGTCCCACCTGCGAGGGCCTAGTGCAACAAATACAGGAACTAGTAGATGGATACCAGTGAAACTGAAGGATGAGATTTCAACTTGGGTATAATTAGGACACCAAGGAATCCATTGTGACTGTGAATCTTTGGAGAGAAATAGCAGTTTGAAGGAAGATAATAGGATTGTGATTTTTTAAAGCTATTTCTTGCATGTGCAACATGTTATGCTCCAGCCACTTGTCATCCTCTGAGGATAAGGCTAAGATTTCCAGTGTGTTGAAAGTCAAAAATCTGGCAGTTGTTATAGTCAAGGTAAGCTGAAGGTCTGAAATAAGTGTATTTATTAATTTATTTATTTTCAAGGGCTAGGCAACATCTGGGTAAAAAGTTGAAATTCAAAATTCATTCTGACTCACCGTGTACATTTGTCTCTCTAGTTCTATAGTCTCTGTGATCTAATTCCTGTCAGACACATGGAGTTCCCTGTGTGGAGTGTCTCTTAAGAGGAATCTCATCCATTGCACAGGGTAGGATTATAGTTATACCTTACTGTTTGTTTAAAATCTAGTTAAATTTTTTTCTTTGAGAGGGAAGGGAGAGTGTTTGATACATACAGGAGGAAGTTATTTAGCTGTTCTTATGTTTATATGTTTGAAAACATTTACAGAAGCTGTTGTAATAAAGAGTTTTATTGTGATTGTGAAATGAAAGCCTCACCACTGCAGGTTTGTTGTATATTTTGCGTTCCTCTCTTAAGATTTCATTATTTCAATTTCATTATTGCTTGGTGTTTATTCTTTCATGTAAAGTGGGGTAAAGCAAAAAAAAAAAAGTGAAACAGCTTTTAATCTTTAATTTAATTTTATTTTTTAATCTCCTTTTAAATTCAGTTTGCTTTGTAGCATAGTGCTATAGTAGTGCTGGGCAGGAACCCTGCAAGATACATTGTCTTTCATACACTGATCTTCACATCACACGATTTCCTCAGGGCGACTCCACCAGCTTCCTGAAACCTGCACATTTGTGCTTGTCCCTTCTAAAGATAGGACAGATTCCCACAGGTAATAAGCAGGACCCAAAAACAAATGGTAGAGCCCAAACCCCCAAACCTACTCTTGGGATGGAAGGTATTGACACGTGTAAAAAAAGTACCTTGTAGCAAAAAAGCACAGAGGGCAGAATGATCAACGGGAAGACTGAGTTGTACCACCTGAGGCACCACTGTTAGTGGAGTACTCTTGTTATCACAAGTGTGGAAGGACATGATTTTGGAGGTCCTTTCAGACCAACCATGGGTCAATAAAGCAGTATAGTTCCTGCTGAATTTTTACAGACAGAAGAAGTATGTTAAGAGAATCTTCTGGGAAATGCAAGAATATGTCTTGTTTTGGTGTGGTTGGCAGATATGCTTTAATACTACCCACTACAGGTTTTTGGGTTGGTTTGGTTTTGGATTTGGGTTTTGTTTGGTTTTGGGTTTTTTTGTTGTTTTTTTTTTAATGTGACAAGTCCCATAGCTAAATTGTGCCAAGTATTTCATCTGCATACCATGGCACACTAACTTGCTACTCATGCTGGTCATGAAGCCAGAGCAATTGTGTCCACCTGAGTATCACTGCATCTGGCATTTTTTGAGGTGTGAAGCACTCTGACAAATGTAAAAATAAACCAATAAAAGACTCTCAAAATATCAGTGGTAAATTCATTTGGGGGTTTTTATTTGTCTTGTAGTATTTGACAATGTGATGTGTAAGGCAAGGACTTTTAAGCTGTATAGCAGAGCTCAAAGCCTGGTATTTACTAGAGGTTGTCAAATAGCACCTATAGTTTGTTGGAGACAAGACCTGAGAGAAATATGACTTTCTATAAGATCTCGATGACAGTAAAATATATTAATAATGGAAGAGCTGTTCTGTTGCTTTGCCCTCTCAGGAAAGCTAAAATCCTTGAGTCAGCAAAATGTGCCAAAATCTGTAGAACCTAGGGAGTATCTGACTGTGAGAATTACAGCAAAGCTGGAGATGGTGTGTCATTCTGTCAATTATGCCTGGAGTTTTTAAATTATGCGGGGTAATGTGACTGTACTGATTATTGCAATGGTTTAATATATTCATGTAAAGTTCATTACTTTGGTAATATCTGTAAATAGCTTGGACTGATAGGAATAGTTCCATAAGGGGTAATTTAATGTAAATGTTTGTGATTGAAAATGTAGCAATCACTCTTTGTTGTACTAAAAAGGTACTAATTTTCACAGTATTTTTGGGCAGATTCTGGGCAAATTTCCGAAAGTGTCAGTATTTTTTGTTTCATAAGACATCTTTGTTTCAATTATGTACCCAGGGATATTGAAAAAGAAGGATGCCAACTGAAGTCTGTAGTAAGATTCAATATTGTGAGTTAAATACTCAGTAGGGTGTAGTCAGTAAGGTTCCATGATGAAAAAAAGTATAACTGTTGTTGAAGAAGTGTCCTGGGGGAACTCATGGCTTTATTGTTGGAAAAGAACATGTTCCAGAATGAACATGGGACTAGATTTATCCAATATAAATAGTTGGAAAAAAATTAAAATCTCATTATATTATTAGCACTCTGGGTAAAATCTTTGACTATAATGTTTTTTAACAATAAATATACTTTTATATATATAGATTTTTTTTCTCTTGGGGACATATATATATATATGTATATACATACATACATATATCCCATATGCAGGTCTATATGTGTGTATTTCCATGTGAAATAAATTCTGAGTTTACTTTTGGAGTGTTGACTTGAAAGCAACTCTGTTCAAACCCTATTAAGCTGAACTAGTTCTGTTCAGTGTTGGAATAGACACATATGCATATATCACCTTACTTTGTGGAATTATTATATATGTATTTAATTTTTAATTGTACAACCACGTGGTAATGGTTTTGAAATTGCTTTTAAGTTTTGAAGTTCAAAGTAAAAAAAAAAAAAAAGAAGAGAACTCTCCATTTCGTGGGAAAGGTTTTAGTTTAGTAACTTTCTATGAAAGTAATTTTTCTCAGTTTTGCCATAGTGACAGCCTAGATCCTAGGCTAAGGCTTATGATGAGATACAAAACACAACAAAGTGTTCTATGCTATCAAAAAATTTACTCAAACAGAAGAGTGGTTTCTCCTAGAAACAGTCGTTTGACTAAAACAAATTCCAAATGCTCCTTTATCAGCCAAATGCCATAAAAAGTCTGCAAAATACTATAACATGTTTCTTCAATTTAATAAGCAAGCATATTATTGTATATCTATATATCAGTTTTATGTCACATTATTCCTGAGTCTGATGAAATTGTCTTTTGTCTACTTCATAAGCAGGAAGAGAAAAATGTTATTCATAAATAGTAGTGTAGTTGTAGTTTTGAACAAAGTGTAGACACTAATATTTTGCAGACTCTCAAACCTTTGACTTTTTTTTATTACTAAGTGTGATATAGAGAGATCCCATGTAGGAGTTTAGGTACAATACCTACAAGAACAGAACATTCAGTGACTGCAAAAGTTAAGTTTATTTAGTAAACAGAAAGGGTTGTGAAATTTCTGAGATTTCTATCCAGAAGGTGTCCACTGCACACCTGCATAAACAGGAACCTCAGACACTCCACAGGAGGATGTCCACTCTGCCCACCTCTATATTACCACTTGAACAGTATCTGTTGGAAAGCAAGTCACACAATTGCAGCTGTGGTGATGTTAGTGCAGCAGAACTAACACACAGAATCACATAAGAATGGCTGTGGTTGAAAGGGGTTTCTGTAGAACATCTAGTCCATGTCCCTGCTAAAGCAGTTCCACCTAGAGCAGGTTGCACGGGATTGCATCCGGACAGGTTTCGAATATTTCCAGAGAAGAAGATTCCACACTCTCTCTGTGTACCCTGTTCCACTGCTCTGTCACCCTCAAAGTAAAAAGAAGTCTTTCCTCATACTCAGATAGAACTTCCTGTGTTTCAGTTTGTGCCCATTAACCATTATACCGTTGTTGGCACCACCGAAAAGAGTCTGGCCCCATCCTCTTGACACCCACCCTTAAGATATTTCTAGATACTGGTAAGATCTCCTCTCAGTAGTCCCTTCTCCAGGCTAAACAGGCCCATCCCCCTCTGCTTTTCCTCATAAGAGAGGTGCTACAGTCCTCTTATTATATCCATAGTCCTCCTCTTGGCCCTCTCCAGTAGTTTCTTGTCTTTCATGAATGGTGGAGCCCAGAACTGGACAGAGTACTCCAGGTACAACCTCTCTAGGGCTGAGAAGATACCTCCTGTGACCTGATGGCAGTGGTTTTCCTGATGCACCCCAGCAGACCATTGGCCTTCTTGGCCACAAGAATGCTCTGGTGACTCATGGACAGCTTATTATCCACCAGGACCCTCATGTCCTTCTCTGCAGAGCTCTTTCCCAGCAGGTCAGCCCCCATCCTGTGGTAGTGCCTGGGGTTATTTCTCCCCAGACTGAGGACCCTACTCTTGCCTTTGTTGAACTTCAATAGTTTCCTCTCTGCCCAGCTTTAACAGTCTCTATCAACAACATAATGTAAAGCAATCAGCAAGTTTTTTAAGACTAACAATAAAAATCAACAAAACATACAGTTTCCTTTTAAAAGGTATACATTACATTGCACAGAGCTATTATCTCAGCCATTCTATTTGGGGGGAGAATCATAAAATCATTAAAGTTGGAAAAGACTTCCATGATCATTGAGTCCAGCCATTAACCTACACTCCCACATCCACCACTAAACCATGTCCCTAAGCACCACATCTACATGTTTTTTTTAACGCTTTCAGGAATGATGCTTCTACCAGTTCTGTGGGCAGCCTGTTCAGAGAGGGTGTTTATGGTTTTAGTTTGGTTTTTTTGAAAGCATGAGGTCATTCCACCCCCAGGCAACAGCTCGTACTTTTTCATAAAACCTTATTTGTCATATGTTAAGTTCAAACTAGCTGCATTAGCTTATGATTTCATAACTTTATGAAGTGCTTCATATATCTACAGTGTACTAGGTTGAAAAGATTTAAAGGGCATGTTTATTGTTCACAGTCAAGATGCAGGCCTGAAAGTTTCTCATGGAAAATACCATATGTTTCTGGTGAACAGGTAGTTCCCATGCCAACCTCTTCAAGATGATGAATGCTACTGTGTAACACATATGTATATCTGCAAGCTGAGAATGAATTTCTTAATTTCAATTTCTGCCATATGGAAGTCACACAGTCAAAAAATTCATCTCCATTGCCAGTTTTTCTAGCAATGAATAGTCTAAATACCTTGAAGGAAAGAAAGGATTAGGCTAGCACATAGAGAAGATAAATAAACGCATTGCATAATGTTGTAAGAGGGCATTAAAAGAGAACACTTTGAATTTTTTTAAGTTCCGGTCAATGGTCATAATCAGAAGCTCACATTTCCTCTTGAATGTTGGATCTCTTAAGTAGTCAATATAATTTTCTTCATGGTATTATGCTGTAGTGTACTGGATCTGGTATATTTTTCTTTTTTTTTTTTTCTTTATTATGAAAGTTTAATTGATGAATGGAATATATAAAACAAATATACAGTAAATATGTTTTGAGTCAAATACTTTTAATACTTTTTTAAATCCTGCAATATAGAATCTTTTCAAAGCAGTAAAATGTGAAAAAATATTATATAAATTTTAGCAGTGTTTAACATAGTGCCTACAAGTTAAAGTAGTGGTGAAACACTTCAGATGCATTTAAATCTAGAAATGTAAGCATACTCTTTCTTTCTTTGCAGGTCTGTATGGGTTCATGCTATTTTGTTTGCACAAATGTAGAGCTCAAAAATTTTATTAAGTTCAGAGCCAGTCATTCCAGCTGCAGTGAGCAGGATGTCCCTCATCTCAGGGCACTTAAGCACTCTATTAGATCAAAAGTGCTCTCTTAAAATGCTTCTTATTTAAGGATGAAGTAAAAGAATCTTATAAATTTTCTGAACATAAATAGAACTAAATCTTTATTTTCTCATGTCAGTGCTTTCTTCTGTTTCATGAATTCGTGGAAAATCACCTGTGCAAAACATGGGTCTTTACATATGTGGTATCATTTCTTATTCAGTGGAAATTGCCTTTGTTTTGGTAGTTCTTGGACATTCTTCCTCTCTTTACCCCTTTGCTAAAGGTTTTTTCAAGACAAAACAAAAGATAAGATAAAAATATTGTACAATAAAGATGCTGTTGAGATAATTATATTCAGTTTCACAGTGTTACATAAATATTAAATAATTCCAAATTTAGAATCAATAAAACAGTGCACCAAGAGAAAATAAAAACCTGTTTCTTACTTATGCCAAGCTCTGAACATATTTTCTAGCATTCTGTCTGAATAATCTGTGTTTAAAATTAAATCCTCAGATATTATGCAGCTGCTGAAGTACATTTTTACAGATGGATAGTTGGCCAGTGTCAGAGCTGAGATTGCATATGTACTCTTTAAATGCTGTCTGGCACTTTCCTGTTTTGTGAAATAGTCATCAGCTACAGTGCATGTTGATCAGTAGGACTTCCTTAACTGTGAAGATATTTTGACTATCCAGCCCCATTTTTTTCTGTTCTAAAGACAAATGCATACTTATGCCCTTTTCATGCTATTCTGGTATTAAGAAAAAAAACCGTGAATGCATATGAATGTGTCACTTGAAGACAAGGGGACTGTAACGTGAAGTTCTTCATCCCCATCTCTTCAATGGCAAGGTACCAAGTGAATTTAAAGAGGTAAGATTGTCTTTTTGTGGAATGAGCAGCTGAATAACTATCTAACTGATTTAGGAAGGTGTTTCTGTGCATTGAGGAATTACTAATTTAACAGTGTTATGGGACAATTATCTCACAATTATTTTCTATAACAATTCTGGAGTATGTAAGTAAAAAAATGATGCTTAAAAATGTTTGGTGGAATTTGATATTTACATCAACTAATATATATAAGGGGTGAAGAAATACCTTCCTCTTACAGGCAAGAAAGTACAGATAGAATGACTCCCCAAAATCTGGAAAAGGATAAGGAATATGAATCTGTGCTCACAAGACTTCTTTAAATAAAATGGAAAGGACAAATAGTGGAAGGGTTTTTTTGAGTCTTGCTCCTGCCTTTTCCTGAACTGTATTTTATTAGACATGCTCATAGTAGCTGTCTTACTCATGTGAGTAACATTTTTCATGATCAGAGCCATACTCAGTTAACACCATGGTAAAGGTAGATTACACGAGGGTTTCTTTTACATTGAATGTTTGTTTGTTCAGTCTAAAATTGCAAATCCAGTTAATTAGTAACTGCATGATGTGTACACAGTAAAATTTCAAGGGAATGCATTTAGACGCAGTTCACAAAGATCACTGATTATTAATTTTTGCTTAGCAAACACAAATGCCATGCTTTATAAAGTTCTGCTTAAATTAGGGTTGGATATTGATGGATTGAGCAATCTGTCAGTATCTTATAAAGCATAAAAATATTTAGGCAATGCTTAATAAAAAATATTTTTTTCTAGGATAAGAGACATGATGTAGAGATAGAATTCATCTATAACCACTAAGACTGAACTTTCTGCTGGGCTCTTGCCATTGAGAAAGACAAGAGTGGCTAGAGATGGTTTTTTTCCTCTTCAATCTGATAGTCAATGAGCCTGATTATTGCTTCTATTAAGATTTATTATAGTATAGCTCTGGATTAAACCTTCTGTCCACACTGCTCCCTGCTTCCTCGCAGCCTCTATCTCAATTAGCAGGATATTTTCCTCCTGCTCCAACCCCCCTTGGCTGCATTGTTGCACTGTGGTCAGAACATTACTGGAAAATGTGTCTGTTTTGTGCTGGATAACAACTTTGGTGCGGGGCTGTGGTTATGGCAAAGGATTGTTAGATTTCAAGGTAGTAGACTTGCTACTGATTAATTCTAAACATTGGCTATTATTTCCTAACTGTTCAAAATAACAAAGAGGTACTGTCAGTTTTTTGATCTTCTTTTCACAGTTTGTTGTTCCCAGTTGTGGTTTATAGAGAGATTTGATATTTTTCCTTGATCCCAGAATCTGAATCATGTGATTAGTCATGGCCTTCTGTTGGAAAGGGAAAGGAAGAGAAGAATACTTCAGCTGGGAGGGACCTGCAATGATCGTCCAGCTCAACTGCCTGACCACTTCCAGGCTGAGCAAAAGTGAAAGCCACATAATAAGGTCTTTGTCCAAATGCCTCTTAAAAACTGATAGACATGGGGTGTTGACCATTTAGGAAGACTGTTCCTTTTGTAAAGATGTCAAGTGTGAAACTTTGAACCATTCCTGTGGATGGCTCAAAGCATCTGGATCCCAGAGAGAAGAGGTCAACATCTCCCTCTCCACTTTCTCTCCCAAGAAAGCTGTAAAGAGCAATGAGGTGACCTCTCAACCTCCTTTTCCTCAAACCAGACAAACCCAGAGTTCTCAGCCACTCATAGAAGCTTTGTTGGTCTTCTCTGGACACATTTGAAAGAAGCTTCAGGTTCTTTATAGATTTTGGGGCTCAGCATTGTATAAAACAGTGAAGGTGAGGTGACACCAACGTTCAATACATCAGGATTATTTCCTCTTTTGACCACCGGCTTCTACAGTGTTTGATGTACCTCAGGATGTAGTTTGCCCTCTTGGCTACCTGGGCACACTGTTGCCTCACAGTGAGCCTGCTGCCAACTAGCACCCTCAAATCCTGTTCTACAGGCCTGATCCCCAGCCACAACTCTCCCAGTTCCTACTTGTGTCCAGAGTTACTCCATCCTAGGCGCAGAATACAGTGTTAAATTTCATGCCACTGATGATTGCCCAATGCTCCAGTCTATCTAGATCCTTCTACACAGCCTCTTTTCCCACAAGAAAGTCAACAGCACATCTCAGATTGGTATCATCAGCATAACTCCTGAATCTTGATAATTGATAAAAATCTTGAGGAGAACTGGCCCTAGAATTGACCGTGAGGAAAACCGCTGGTGACCAATGACCAGCCACATGTAGTCCCTTTCACTACAACCCTTTGAGCCCTGTTCTTCATCCAGTTCTTCACCCAGAATCATGAACCTGCTCATGCCACACCTGGATAACTTGTCCAGAAGGATGACTTGGGGGACAGTGTCAAAAGCCTTACTAAAATCCAGAAAAATTACATCCACACTTCCCTTCATCCACGAGGCAGATGTGGAAGGGAAGGTGCAAAAGGATATCAGTTATTTAGATTTTCCCTTTGTGAAACCTTGCAGACTGCCTGATGATTGCATTGTCATTTAGATCCCTTTCAATAGCATTCAGTATCATCTTCTCTGTAATTTTTCCAGGAGTTGAGGTTAGACTCACAGGTCTGTATTTTTCTGGTCTTCCTTCTTACTCTTCATTGGAGTGTAATTAGAAGAATGTTGGCTAGCTTCCAGTTAGCAGGGACCTCCCCAGGCTCTTACTTTTCTTACAAAGAAACCAAAAAGGGTAAATGAAAAGCATATATACAGAAATAAATTTAAAAAGTGTTTTATGTCTTTTTATAAAATTTAGTAGATAGAAAGCAATGAAGCTATACTTGCTTGTAAATTAATTGTAGGGGGAAAGGAAACTGAACAATGATTTTTAATTATTAGGAACTTAAGATACTGTGAATAGCAGCAACAGAAGGAGGACAGGGAAAAACCCAGTTTTGACTGTTCATTTGTGTGCTTACTTCTTGTTTGGTTTCCATTTTAATCAAACATGCTAAGTCTATGCATAAATTACGTTCCATATTAATTTTAGATTAAAAAATAATAGAAATGGCTGCATAAGAAACAGCAAGGTAGTGCTTTCAGCATCGTGATGGAGATTAAGAAACTTTTCCTCAAGTCTGAAATGAGAAGTGTCTAGAGTAATCAGCAATTTCAGATGTTATTTCCACAGGTAGTAGGAGTTTCGTGGGAGGAAACAAAGCAGTAGATTGAAACAGAAAAACAGCTTCTGGACAGTGTGTAAAATACCTAGCACTTGCATTGGAGTTTGTGTCTTTCATGCTGTTGATTCTTGGGTCTCTTTTAATTGTGATGGTTCTTGTGCTTTGAGTTCTCTCACTTTTTGACACCTTTCCTTATCTCGAAGGGTTTCTGATGCAGTGTTGAGTTCTGATTCTCATCTCATGACATACTACTGCATGTTTATCTAATAAGGAAGTATGCTTATTTTGGTAATGGTCTCATAAAGTTGGGACACATATAGGCATCTTTCGAATAAAGAAACCCACAAGGAAACATATCAAGTAGCTTTGCAGGCATGAGGAGTCTCAAAGAAAACATGTGATATTTCTACTTAGATTTGTAGATAATTATGAATGAGTTAGTCTGGGTTGATGTGATTTGTGGAACTTATACCATGGCCATGGCCATGTATTAATTACTTCTCTTAGAGGAAAGATCTCAGGGCACTGTAGGATAGCAGGATCCTAAATCCAATCTTTCCTGTCTTCAAAACTGTTACTCTACTACCCTTGGTTTTTGTTAAGTTAGCTGAGTTGCCATGCTTGATTTTATTTTACAGTTTATTCTTTAAAAAGGTCACCTAGTGGGATTTGGAATTACTTGCGGTGTTTTCCAGCTCTGTATCTCCTCCCAGACTATCCTTTGAAGTAGTCCCCACTGAATATTACTTTTCTTAGATTCTGTGATTAAATGAGCTATTCAGAATTAGTTCAGCTTTTGATTTTTTTTTCATAAAAATAGGTAAAGCTTTGCCAAGTAGTAGTCTTTCTCTTAAACAGAGAACCTGACAGTGAAAGTGCACAGGGCTTCAAGATTTAATATATAGTATCACATGACTACTGATGGCTTTTCATGCACAGTGGAGGAAACAGCTAATAATTAGTGCTCAATTTCTTATTTTTCTGTCTCTTGGTGACAGAATCGGCTCCAGGCTTACTGAGATGGTAATGATTGACAAAAGACTGCACAGCAAGCGTGCAGGGAGGGGACATGCAGAGAGGGCCATGTGACATCATTTAAGTGTTATTGCATCTGGTAGGCAGCAAGAACAGAAATGCCTCATTGCATCCCAAGACCAGCAGAAGGTAACATGTTTGCTCTGATGGCCATGAAAGATGTATGCAGGAGACTCTGGAGTACACATGCGTTTGATTTTCATGACTTTGGCATGTCGTGATTCTAATAAACGTTCTTTTAGGATAATGCAGAAAAAAACCCTGACTACCTTTAAGGAAAAACAATGTAATGATTTGAAAAAATTCCCAAAACCTAATTTCAAAAGCTCTTCCACAATTTGTTCTAATGTGGGAGAGACGTTTTCAGACAGGCACAACTCAGTATGGGGGAAGGGAATTATATTACAATTTATTACTAGCACAATAAATACTATAATACATATATATACATATATATAACAATCTTAACTATGTCTCCTATGGTAAAACACTATATGTACACAGACCATCTTTCCTTTTCTTCAAAAAAGTCCAGAAAGAAAGAAGAAGTCTTCTTTTCACTTTAGGCCACAGCTCTTCCAAATTAATTTCTGCGGCACTTGGAAGTGCCTCTTATCTTTAAGGCAGCAGTTTTGATTTGTTGTAGCTAGAATTATTCTTTTTTCTAAGAGGTGTGGGGGGTCTGCCCCCACTTCTCACTCCTCAGCCACCTCTTCCCGAGGGTATTACTGTGGGGTTCAGGGGGACACCCGTGTCACCACGTCTGCAGCACAAAGTGCAAGGGGTTAAAGTTTAAAGTCTTTATCCCCTGCTCTTGCTCCGTGAAGGTTCCAGCCTCCAAAGATGAGCTCTTGGGAGACTTCTTTGGGGATTTACACCCTCATCCCTGGGGTCAAAGAGTTCTAAGGGCTTTTAGTTTAGTCCTTACCCTAGAAATGGTTCCAACCGACTCTTTCTCTCTCTCTCTTTCTGTTGGACATCCCTGCCTCTCTTGGTCTGGTCCATGCCATATTTGCTGCTTGTCTGCTGTCTTCTCTTGCTCTCTGGAATTCCTTTGCACAATCTTTTGGCCAGAAGCCCATCTTGGCTCACGGCCACAGCTCTCTGTTGTGCTGCTTCTGCCACCGCTTTTCTCTCCCGCCACTGTGAGGGGGGGAAGAAGATGCAACCCAAGAGGTCTTCCTGATCTTTTGGGGTCCTCCTTGGTCACCAGCTTCAGGGGGGCTTCACTCAGTCGCTGTGCTGCTCCTGGCTCCCCGTCCAGGAGCCAGGGGCCAAGGCCCCCTGGCCCCACTCTCTAACACGTGGCGTTTCAGGGCATGTCTGCTTCTCCTTCTAGCTATGCAATTAAAATTAACCTCTTCTCTTCTGGTCTGTGAGTATGTAATTTCCACAGGGCGCACCAAGTTTTTAATTGGCCCAGTATCAAAAACACCACCCCTGGGGCAGACTATTGCCAGCCTCAGCGGGGAAAGGTTTTTCCAAACCACCACAATCCCGCCCCTCGCCACTGCAAAATTACATACTCACAAAAATTTCAAATTCTACAACTAACATACAATCTTCAATAAACAAAATATAATGAAAATTTCTCTACTACAGTTCAATACAACATTATTACAAACTTAACTCTACCCTAAGTACTTACATCACAAGTATAGCTCTGCTTTCTTCAATGGTTCAGTCTGTTGTGTCTGAAAACTTTTCTCAGTTGTCTTAAAAAGAGTCTCATGATTTCTGCCTGCATCTAACTGGATGGAAACACCTCAATCCTCATGAACAGAAATACATTAAAGGTAAGTGTGCCTCAGCAAAGGACTAGACATTGGGTCATATGATCCTCTAGAGTTCTGTTTCTTAACATAAAGTGAAGATGGGATTGAGCTGCCTTCCTTTTTACTGCAGTTGTAGTTGGTACATGGAATCCTTTGAGCAGGCTTTGCCAGAGGCATTGCCTTAGCTGAACTTTAACTGGTTGTAAAGAACTTTCTTTAATATGCTTTTGGTCCGCTGCATCCTCCTGTGCAATTTTACTTTTTATAACATTTTTAATGAAACTTTTTTTTTTGCCCTTAGCTTTATGGAGTCTCTGAAATGCCAGAGAAAAAAAGTAATTAAGTAGACTAATGGCCTTAAATGCAGTTCACAGTTCTTTGTTGATACATTTTAAGGAATGCTTTCTGCAGAGCAAAATCCCACAGGAGAATTAATGTGCTCCAAAGGATATTACTTATACTATTTTATTATTTTATAAGAAAACAAAAAGAAGGAAATTTTGGAGTTTTGGTCATATAGCAAGGCTGAAAGAAGTATTAGCTTTGTCTTTGCATCTCTGTGCCATCTCTTTCACAGTGGTATTTTCTTAAAAGCTAAAAGATTTGGCTCAAGTGTAAAGAGAAGTTCATGTGAAGGGAAGACCTGTGTGCAATTCAGTCACCTCAGTCTCAAACTGCAATCCCTAAAACCTGCCCAATGGCCACCTAATTATGGGCATGTCTTACCTTTGTGGTCACATCACTTTCTCAGGGCAAAGTTTCCTTATGGCCTCAGACTTTATGGATAGCCAGAAGAGCTTCAGGTTCTGATTTCACCTTGGAGTGTACAAAAAGTATGAAACAACACATACCAATTTTCTGAAGTCATTGTGGCTAAAACCATCCACCTCTTGTCCTTTTTATTCAGAACATGCACTTGGATTTGTATCCTTGTTCTGAATGTTTCTATTTCACAGGCTAAGTCATCACCCATCCTCCTTTCTGTGTGACAGAGTGAAGGGCTGAAAAATTAATTCAAAGAGGTCCAAAGGAATGTGAGAAGTGTCACAGCCCTGAAGCTTATTGCATATTTTACAGAGAGGACCAACACAATCTCTGGAGCACAAATGGGAAATCATTCTTCATTTCTGATCTTGGACATCATTGTTTTATTTCCTTAGACTGACTTCAGTGCATTTCGTGCTTCCTTTTTTTTTTTTTCCCTGAATGAAACAACCTGAGCAGGAAATGACATCTGTTTTACTGCTAAGAGGCAGAGAGCAAAATGGACACCAATAGGGCTGCTGAACTAGGATATGTGTTTCCTTTTCATGCATCTGAAAGCTGGGAAGGTGGTAATGAAGGCCCCTGAAAATAAAGGGTGCACCTTTGTAATACTCAGACAGAAGGATAACTGAATCTAGAGATAATAATAGATTGTCCTATCTTCTTTTGTGATACTGTGACTCCCAAATGCAGATGAGTATCTACAGTTTAAAGTTACATATTTTGCAAGAAGGAATCCATACACAGAAGTCTTCTACAGAAACCTACGTAAAATATACACTTTTTCTGTCCTTGTAGACATTTAGAAAATACACAGAGATTCAAAATAGTCACGGTTTTCATCTCACAATTAGACATTATAAAAAAGGATGGTGTCTGCTCTGCATGAACACACAAGATTTTTGTAAATATGTGAGTAAATATGTAAGCAAACACAGGGTGGTTCTCTGCTGGTAAATTTTTTTCTCTGTTGTGTTTCTTTATGCAGAAGACAACAATCTGCTACTCTGCCTTCTAACTCAACAGCTAACTGTTATCTAACTAGCTGTGGAGGTAGCTGGTTATAACCAAGACAGTGAGTAGTAGATGCATAATGAGTCCTGCAGAAATCTGTGTGAATTTCCTATGGCATTTAAAATCTGAAAATCATTTACATTACTGAACCATGATTTTTCTAGGTCTGTTCATTTATTGTTAATTTTCAAATGGAAAAAAAAAAGGAAAAATAAGTTTAAGAAATAGAATTAGAATTGAAAAGTATTGGGAGAAATGCTCGATTTTGTCATAAGAAATATATCATTCCAGACATTTGTACAAGAAAATAGAGGTTATCAAACCAAAAATAAGTTATGAATACACCTAAAATGCCTTCTGCAACCTAATCACTCTTAGCTACATTTTTAATTAATTATTATATTTCTTTACAGAAATGAAACAAAAATTAATTCCTTGCTTTTATTGGCTCATCTTGTTTGATGCTATTTGCTGCTATATACATTAGTTCCATCTGATGTAAACAAACATAATGACTTTATTGCTTACCAAAGATCTGTTATTGTAGTGGAAAAAGCTGTGGTACTACAACTCACTAAATTACAAATTAGTGACAAAATTCTTCCAGGTATACTCTTCTATAATTAGAATATAATATGTCAGTTTTGACCAGTCTTTTTTGTAGTCTGTGGCTTGTGAGTTTTCCTACTTTCCCACATCCTTTTATTACAAAAATAGTAAGAAGAATTTTACTTGATAGAAACTATTTATATTGATAGACTGTGTAATTGATTAGCAAATGCTCTGGGTTAGAGTATAATATCTGTTTATGTAACAGCCACAAAAGGATTGCCTAATCTTTTGCATGATAGTTTGCAAAGCAAATTAACTTTCAAAGTGAGGATTTGTGCATTCCCACAAACTAACCTGTGTATTTGCCAATTGGGATATTTTATTAACAGATGTGTCTTCCTTATGACTATCAGGTTGCAAGTTCATTTCCTAGGGGAATGTAGTAAAGTCTTTTTTTCTTTCCTAGCACACATTTTTTTGGGTGATATGGTCAGCTACAGCCTATCTGCTGATTTTTTAAAAATTTTATTTCATTATAAAAAATACATTTAAAAAATTGATTTTTTGCTAATGTTTCTGACTAGCTACAACCATACTAATTGAGCTTCCTCTTATTTTCGAAGTTTAAAATTAATATCCATTTAACCATTCCATAAAAAATTATTTTACCTTCCTCTAAAATGTATAATAACATTTCAGCTTTTAATTTTTTTAATTATTTAAATTTCTATTAATTTACAGCTCCACTGCACAATTCTCATCTCATTTGATGCCAATGACAAAGGTGTGCAGTCATACCTTTTCGTTCAAGTATCATGCATCATGGCAATGTAGACATAACTTGAGAAGCCCAGGGTTGAAAATATTTACGCTGCTCCGTCTCCTGGTTCACTGCTTGCAAGTGAGGATAAGGTGCAGGATTTCTGTATAAAAGGCATTCCAGCCTCTCTCCCTTAAAGAGAAAGAGTACATTCTGTGTTGTCCATCCCCCAAGTTCCTGTAAGAATTTCAAATGGACGAGGTTTGTTCAGAAGCTGATGCTTGACAAGTCTTGACCATTGGCATGGCGATAGATCTTGTTTGTCAAAAATTTTGAGTTCTTGAGTCCTAAATCTCTTCTGTTATGCCTAGTTTACAGCCAGTTTTGGATCTTCCTTCAGTAGGAAATGGGAGTCCAAGCTCCTACCTCCAACAAAGGCAAGATTTTTTTCCAACCAGATCAGCTGTTTCTGATCTCCATCTTCCCCACTGAGTTGGGAAGTCACAGGACATATCTGTCCTTCATAGTCAGGGCCAGCTTTTGAATATCTTGCTCCTGCTATGTATTAAAGTAGACTTTGCTCCCTTGACTTTTATCATGTTCTCTGTTTTGGTGAACCACAAAGATCAACATTTTTTTCTCAGAAAGTTCCTTTAAGAGTCAATTGCTTTTCATGAAAACTTATTTTTAATAAAAGCTGCAATTCTGAGCAAGCCCATGCCATGTTTTCCACTCTGTTCGCTCCATTTTCTAAGTGGTGTGGCATGGAAAATTACTGAGAAAACTAGGCAAATATATTTTACACATTTTGCTTTTTAGAAAGGTAACTTTATATGCAACGGTTTCACTGATACAAGGTTTGAACAGGTATAGTTTCTTTGTTGTTCAGGTTTCTGTGCACAGGAAATTGCCAAAAATTTATACAAAACCATAAAACCATTAGAACATTCTCCAATAAGAACAAAATTATATACTTATTCTTTGGTTTGGAAACAAATCTTCAGAGTGATTGTCCACGCTTGGGTGAAACCACTGTAGAGACGAGATGACCAAGAGCAGCAGGGAACTCTGGGTCTGATCTGTACAGCAGGCCTGACTGAGAGCCATACCAAGTTTGGCAAGTGAAAGGCAGCCTCGGTGCAATTGATCTCACCTTGCAAAATATTGATTTAAAAATTATTACTTATGTAGTGATAGGTGCAAACAAAGTAATTTGATAACACTATTCTCAAAGTCTCTGTGGGGCCAGGGATGGCTTTACTGGTGTTCCAAGGAGCTGGGAAGGGTGTCAGCATCTTCCTTAAAGTACAGCAGCACAACCTCACTGGTGATGCTGGGCCTGTGCATCCATCCATCCCTGTCCTCTCTTCAGATGTAATCATGAGCAAAAAGGGATAAACGTAGTTTTTCTCTTGCAGAACCACCTATTGATGTCATGGTTTGGTGACAATTCAGGATTTATTGAAGCATGTTGAGTGCTAAGAATACTCTTATTTACAAAGAAGAAAGGTTGCTAAAAAATATGTTCAACAGTAAGTAGAGAAGTTTCCTCCTATGAAGTTATATAAGTAAATAGAAAAGTCAAATTGTAATGGGAAGTACCTTACAGCTGCCTCTGTGATAAATGATTGTGCCAGGAAGCACAGTGAGCATTTGTCTTGTGGTATTTTTTATTTCTATAACTTGGTATGCATATTATTGGTTTATTTTTAGTTAGTGATGAAAAATTTGTTCCACACCATATATTATTTCATAAGCAATTTTTTTTTGCATCATTCTTTTGTCCTTTTGTGTAACTGCAGTAAGTTTCTTATAACAGGACACACAGTTCCAGCAATAACACCACATTCTAAATATGTGGAGAAAGGAAAAAAGTGAGCATTTTTTTGGAGCAATTTTCTATTTTTTAACTTTTGCATATCAGAAGTCCAACAAAAGATTACTAAGATTTATTTAAGATTGCAAAACATTTACTTGCATAAAATCGACTTGTTAACTATCAGCATCTTTATTTCCATCGGTCATGTGGAAATACTGTGTGGAAAAATGGAAATAAAGTTGTTACTTTGGAAATAGACTCAGCATACAAAGCAGAATATCTGGGGAAACCATCTTTGAAATTGTTTTATGTTGTATTAGTTCTGTTCATTTAAGAAATAATATACAGGTAATTACTTTTTTGTGACCTCAAAGAAGAATGTTTTATACTTGTATAAAATTTCAAAGAGAGTATTTTGTGTGTCATATAATTTTGAACAAATGTTTTCATGTGAATTCCTTTCCTCTGTGTTAAAATGAGAATGTGCTATTTGGTTTCCTTTTTCTACAAGCAATTAATCTTGCAATTAAAACCAATTTTTTTTCCCTAGAAATTTACTGTGGTAGTTTTGTACATAGGCTAGAATTTTTTGCATTGCAATACTTGCATTTGCACTATTTGATTTTAAAAGTGAAAAGCATAAGCACGGCTTCCAAGTTGCTAGTCCCAAAATCAGTCTCTTATCATGTACTTCAAGCCAACTCCAGAGTTTTCTGAGCTGCATATCAAAGTCTTACACTTCTTACTTCCATTAGGATTCTTCACCTATCTCCTTTGCCTATAAGAAAGAAATAGAAGATGTTTTTTAGAGTGTTAATGAGTAATGATACCGTCATTTTAATGAGCACTAGATGACACCACAAACCTTCTGGACATAATTATCTTTTGAGTTGTTTGTAATTTTCCTGTCCAAAAATCTAATTAGAGTTACAATATTTTTCATCACTATTTACATAGTGGACAGCTAGACTGTGTTTCAGCAAACCATCTCAGAATAACTTTTGAAGCCGGTGGGTGTGGGGTTTATGGTCTTATCGCCTTATTGCATGTCTCTGATGTATTCGTCTTTCTCAGCTGTCAAACCATTTATCTTTTTTGTAACTTTAGTGAATGTCTTTTTTACAAAGGTGGTGTGTCCATTCTCAGTCACTAGTCCTTCAGTAATGTATACCTCTAAAGTGCAAACACACCTGACAAAATGTCATGGAAAAGTAAATCATATTATTGAAGATAGAGTATAAGTAGCACTCAGAATACTTTCCATGCAACATTTACTCAAATAACTCTGCATATGATTCTTATGATAGAATCACAGACTATCCCGAATTGGAAAAGACCCACAAAATCCAACTTTTGAGAGTTGATGGTGATGACTAAAATTCTACCCAAACTAAGTTTAGAGCTGGAGAATCACTTTCAGTCCAAGAAATCTGTTTTCTGGAGTATGACTTTCTGCATTTTTCACTTTTTCTCTGGATTTTCTAGGTTATTTGTAAAAGTTATCCACTAGGATGCTTTCCTGCTAACCAGCTGTGACCACATTCCCGAGTCCCTGCTCCATGGACTAAATGACACAAAGGAAAAGTTCCATTAATATTAATGCCAGTTTATTGATTTACAGTCATTCAAGTTGTCTGTCTGCAAATGGACTGGACAGCAGGTTTCTCTGTTACTTTCCCCACCACTGTCCATTTTCTGTTTGTTTTTTTGAACACTGTTGTCTAACTGTCTTCTTCATGGCAAACCTAGAAGAAGCAACAGACTGCTTCCCTGGATTACATATTTTAGTGAAGCCCCCGTTTCAGTTTTATGCACTCCAAAGTAATCCTTTTGGTTGTGTTCTACCTTGCCTTATTTCCTTTCTTAGCGTTTTAACCTTTTCCACTTCTCTCACCAGTCACTCCTATGATTTATCAGTCCCAACCTTTCTGGTGCCTCCCTCTCTCCACTGATTTGGTCTAAATACTTCCCCTGGTTCTTGTTGCACGCTTTTACCTCCATGTTCCCCCCTCTCACCTGTTCCAGTGATGCACTTTTTTTAAATAGCCTTCAAGAGAGTCATTGTTACCAGGTAGACTCCATTCATGTTCTCACTGCTATTGTCCTGCCTTTTTTAGAAATTTAGGCCAGCAACTGCTTAGTATTTCACAGAGCTGTTTTAACCAAGCTATCTCAGACACATTTGAAATGCCATGTCTCACACAAGAACTTAGAGATGAGAACTTAATGACTGCTTTCGTGTCAGAGTGATTTGTCTGCAGTTCTTGTCTTCATAGCAAGCATAGAGTCTTTATAACACCTTTTTTTGGCCATGTTGTTTGCTCTGTCCTCAGGGCTTCCACAATCTCTTCTTCCCAGCTCTACAATTCCGTGTTTTCTGCCAACATTTTGTCTGGTCTGTACTTGTTCTTCTACATTTCCTATATGTAGATGTTTACTCCTTCTCCAGTTGTTGTCTCTGTTAGAAATTTTGCTCAGACTTCTTACAATTCCTCTACACTCTTCCTTTCAATTTCAGATTTTACCCTGTCCCATCCCTGAAAGCTTCCACTGTCTTATGCCTCAGGTAACCTCTTCATGGGCAATTTGCAGAATATCTGCATCTCCTTGACTGTTTTCTTCCATCTCAAAATGTTGTTTCAAGAATGTTCTATCTCCTCCTCAGTAGTTACTGCTATGGCTCACTTAAGTATTGGGTTTTGGGGTTTTGGGCTGTTTTTCTATTTCTCTCCATCTATGGTGGAGTGTTATTACCAGATCCATTTGTGGATTTGTAAACTGGATTCAGTCAAATGCTGTAGATAGGTATCAGAGAACTCTTGACTAAAGTCTTGAATGGAAAATTGTGCTTCTGCTTTGGTTGCTGACACTCTAGGGTTTTGGAAATTAAATGAAAGCTGAGGACGAATATCTGTAACTCTGAATGCTCCTTTTTTGGTAAGTGACTTGAGAATGTGAAGTGCAAATTGTAACAATGCACATTCCTATTTGACTGAAAGTAATTACCAAAAATATTTAAACCTTAGTTGCCCTGATGTCCAGGCCATCTGCCAAAGAATCTAGCAAGTGCCTTCATTCTAGATTGAGTAGGATTTACTGCCTTTAATATTCCTTTTGCTAGTATGTTATATTTAAAAATAAATATGTTTTAGCCAGAGAATTTTAAAAATATTTGTTGCTTCTGCTCCACAATTGAAAGTTCAAGTGTAAAATGTAATATATGGAAATACTGAAATTTTCTAGTTTCAATAATGTTCTAATATTTGCTATATATCAAGGAATCAAAGAATCATAGAATAGTTTGGTTTGGAACGGATCTTTAAAGATCATCTAGTTCAACCTCCTGAAATAAACAGAGACATCACAAACTAGGTGAGGTTGCTCAAAGCCTCGTCCAACCTGACCTCAAATGGTTGAGGGATGGTGCATCAACCACCTCTCTGGGCAATGTGTCAGTGTTTCGCCACCTTAATTCTAAAATAGTTCTTCATTATAGCTAGTCTAAATCTGCCTTCTTTAAGATTAAAATCCTTTCAGATTAAAATCCGTTGTACTAGAGGGCCTTGTAAAAAGTTTTGCTTCATCTTTCTTGTACACTCCCTTCAGGTGCTGGAAGGCCATGATTAGGTCACATGGGAGCCTTCTCTTCTCCAGGCTAAACAATCCCAGCTCTCTCAGCCTGCCTTTCCTCATAGGAGAGATTTTTCAGGCCTCTGATCATTTTTGTGTCCCTCCTCTGGAACCACTCCAACAGGCCCATGTCCTTTCTGTGCTGAGGACCCCAGAGCTGAATGCAGTACTCAAGGTGGGGTCTCACCAGAGCAGAGTAGTGGTTCCTCACCCTGCTTACCACACTGCTTTTGATGCAGCTCAGGATACACTTGGCTGTCTGGGCTGCAAGTGCACATTGCAGGGTCATGTCCAACCTCTCATCCACCCACAACCCCAAATCCTCGGCAGGACTGCTTTCCATCAGCTCATCCCTCGATCTGTATTGGTACCGGAGGGTCTTCCTTGACCCAGGTACAGCACCTTTGACCTTGTGAACCTCATCATCTTCTCGAGCTTGTCCAGCTCCCTGCGGATGACATCCCAGCTCTTGAGCCTGTCAACTGCATCACGTAGCTTGGTGTTATCTAAAAGTTTGCTGAAGGTGCACCCTGTGACAGGATGTCTACTCTTTTTATTTCCAATAAACAGAAATACAGCCATTTGCACATAACTGACATCATCCATGCTCTTCTGCTCTTTTGCCCTTCTTTTTACTTCACATGTACATAGACGAGGATGAAGTAAAATTTATACTTGTTTCAGCAAAACCAGGTAGTTTTTAGCTCAGTTGAATGTTTTGTGACATCAAGCCTGCATGGAACTGATCTTTCTTCATTATAAATTAATATTTTGAATTTAAATTTTTTGGTAAAACTGTAAGGCTTATATTTGCAGCAGTGCACATTGTGAATCATTGTGCATGAATATGTCTTAATTATACATATTAGAATTATTTTGTACATGTGGTTAGATAAAAGCTTCATATGTTTTCTAATCTTGAAGAATAGGCTGGTAATTGCAACTTCAGTAGATGCCTACTGTATCTGTGATTTGCAGACAGATTGATCACTAAGAACTATAATATTTTGCAGAGAAAACAACCAAAAGAAAACAAATTCTTCTTTCTCCCTATTATGACTTCTAACAAACAGATCGTTCAAGTTTTTTCTTTTACAGAGAAGAAGAATGAAATTAATCTTACAGCCCACAAAGGAGGAAAAAATGCCTTCCCTATTGGGCAGTGGCATGGGATGTGATCCTGGTGTGTTTTTTTTCTCACAGCATTATGCTGTTTTAAAAGGAGGAGTATGTATTTTTTGTCCTGAATTACATATCTTACGATGTCAGCAAAGTAGAAGTAGATCTTGTTGCATAATGTGAAGAGTAATAGTTTCCTCAACAAAAAGTGGGCACTTCACATACCTATGTCTTACATACTTCATAGTTTGCGCTAGCTGTGTACTCTGGCAAAATGATTTAATAAAGGCTCTGGAAAAGTGCTTAGTTTAGGTGCCATTTCACAGGCAATTATTTGGGATAGGAATTGAAAAAAAGAGGAAGGTGTAAGCACATATTGGCAAATGGTATCACAGGAGCTAAACTTCTGTTTCTCAGTGTGCTCATTCATCAGTGGCATTACAGTTTAGTGGATTGCATAATTAGGTGTAATCAGCTACCAGTTGATGAGCATACTCAGTTTGCATTTATTGGAGCACTAATGAATGATCCTTCTCATGCTTACACTGACCATAAGATCATAGAAATTATAGGTTATTTCACATATTGCCTTTATTATGTTCTTAAGGCTCCTGCATGACATTTTAAATAAATGTTGTCTGCACAAGCCTGGGAGTACCAACCTTGGGCTGTGGTCAACATAGACCAGATGTGCTATACTTATTGCTAGCATGAAAACTAAGCACACAAAAGTCAAGTTAAGCTAATTATTCTTTCTGTAATTTTAGCAAGAACTGTCAAAAAGCCTGCTATCTAAACTCAGAATTTCTGCAAAAAAATTACCTGGTACTTGAGGGGTTTCAGTCTTGAAATTCTTAGTCTCTGGTTACAATTCTGCCATTTCTTTGTAGCTGAATCCTTGAAAATGGGAAATGGGACGTGGAAGAAACTGTTCTTTTATACGAGGATTTTTATGTTGCCAGATTACATGTTGGCATTCTAAGGAAAAGTGATAATATAAATTCCTTGTAGCAGAGTTATGCTATCTGCAGTGAAGAGGTAAAACATCAAAGGTA
The DNA here is from genome assembly GCF_001715985.3 of Manacus vitellinus. NCBI lineage: Eukaryota > Metazoa > Chordata > Aves > Passeriformes > Pipridae > Manacus > Manacus vitellinus. Next base: position 11,849,162 of record NW_021940917.1, on the reverse strand, counting down.
AACAAAATAGAAGTACGGAAAGTTGTTACAGAAAGTAGTAGTGAATGACTGTTAGCATGTGACAAGTACTGCCTTTGCCCTGAGGGTTTCAGTTTTTGTTGGAAATACTCTGTGGTACTGCTGGCATCAGTTAGTATCATTTATCTGTAGTATCATTTATCTCAGCGGGAGATGCTTTTGAGGTAAGCCAAAGCTGCAGTGCAGCTAGTATGTCAGAACTGGCAGCTGTGTCCTGAGATCATCTCTGCAGCTCAGCTGTTCAGAAAAATATTTTAATATCCCTGAAGGTTTGAGTCTTCCTGTTTATATCAGGTAAAGATATTTTGCTTGTGAGTGAGACAAGAACACAGGACTTCATCTGTGATGCTGTTTTCTGCACAGACAGCATTGCTTTTGTTTCTTGGGTTTTTTTTAACTTAGACAACTGTCTAGAGCATCATCAGAACCCTGGTGATTATTCATGTGAATAAAGGATTTATTAGCACATCATTTTAGAAGGGCAGCAAGTGTCTTTGAGATTTGTATATGGCGTCTTTTCAACTACCGTGCATCTCTAAGGAGCCATGCATTTGGCAGTTCCCACAGGCCATATTTAGACAATGACAGTGGCACCATATTACATAAATGCATCCCAGGAGCACCTTTGATGCAGGAGAATATGTGTATACATACAAAGACACACACACACATACACACACACATAAACATATATATATATAGTCTGTGTGGAGTTCATATTTTTATATCACATCTCACAAGCTAGTTTCCCAAGGGCACTCTTTGCCTATCAGATAAAACAGTTACTGGCTTAACAGTCTGGATTACAATTCTGAATTCTGACATCTTTAACATCTCCAGGAAGTGAATGATCCTAGTACTTTCTGAAAAATCACCACAGATTTCCTTTCCAAACTCTTCTCTATGAATTTTTATGAAGAAAGTGGGTTTAGATATAGAAGAGGATGTCAAAAATTGCAGGCCAGATAACAGCTGGTTCTGTGACTTAGAAGAGTTCAGAGTCTTCCCTGAACTTTTTTAGGGCTGCTTCCCTGTCTGAAATAGTTCAGAATAGGGTGACACTTCATCTTTTGCCTGCTGTCATGTGAATTTGGTATTGTACGTTGAGACTAAACTGCACAGAAATTCATGCTGTCTTTCATAGGTTAGAGACCCATGTTTCATGAGCTTCATATTCTTCTGGAGAAGACTCATAAACTGTTTGTTGGATTGTCATCTGTTACCTTCTGTCATTCCAGATGCCACTAAAGAAAATAAGAAGGAAATGTGATGTGCAGCATTTTTCAGCTGTCACAAATAGTTTTCTAACCACTAGCAAGGTAGCAAGTAACATCCTTATCCTGGTATTGTGTCATCTTTTACGGATTTTGATCTTAAAAATCTCAGGTGGTCTTGTCCTCCTTTATTTTCAAAACACGATTTGTTAGCATAGTGAGAAGAAGAAGAGACCAAAATGTCTAGGGGAAGGATAGCAAGAAAGTTGACTGCTTCAAAATAATTTAAAATAAAAGTTTCAATAATACAGATGATGTTCTTTATTAATATCTAGTCAAAACATTCTTTTTTAAAAGTCACTTCATTTTCCAGGAAGCAAATTATTGTGACCTTCCCTGTTTTTGTTTAAAAAGATCGCTTTCCCTGGTGCCTTCTGTTTTTTACTGATACAACCTGATACAAAGATTAATCTCTAAAGCAGTACAAGAAAATTGAAATTGATTTTCATCACAGCAGTGAATTGTATTCCTAGTATGATTAATATGATGGGTTTGCAAGATGACTTCCTGGCATTGTGAGTGAACAGAATAAACCTCATGAAGCATACTCTTCATCTTTTGAAATTCTTAATTATGGGGGTTCTGTTTTATTTAAATAATAGTAGGACTAAATAATTTTGCAGGAATGTCTTACAACTAAGCTGATCTACTGGGTCCTACACAGGCACTGAGCAGCTTTAGTTTCCTACATGAATGGTACCATTTTGAAGACTTGCCAGAAATATTCAGTCTATTTTCTTGGGAAATATCAGCAGGATCACAAGTCAGTTTGCATATTAAAGAGTAAATTGGGAAGCATTATTGCTAGAGAGGATTAAACATTAATAATCCCTTTGAGAAATCAAAATTTGGAGATGCATACTGTGGAGAAAAATTTAGCTTTGACATTTGATTTCAAGCTTCACATACTTTATTGGACTGAGGGCATAAAGTATTTTCAAACTTGTCGATTATTTTGGCTTCTTTGGAAAGTGAGGTGTATTATGATTATCATGAATAAATGTTAAATATAATTTGATTTCTTTTAAAGAAATGTCATGGCAGCTAACTTATAATTACATTACTAGGTAATTAGAAGAATAGAAAATGAAATTATGGAAGCCAACATGAGACATACCTAGGATCAGTATTTTAATATTGATTAGATTATAGCATGTTTGATGAAACTATATGTTCAAATAACATTTAAAGATGCAAATATTACCATATGATATTTAAAGTTCTCCTGTCTTGAATAACATTTGGCACATACTATTCTGAGAGTATGTGGCATTCAGTGCTGGTAAACTGGTAACAATGGATGAGGAGAATATTGGGGTACTCAACATTTTTGCCTCAGTCTTCAATGGCAACCTCTCTTCTGGAGTGTGGAATGGGGACAGGAGGAGCAACGTCCCTCCCACTGATCAAGTTCATGACCACTTGAGCAACCTGAGAGTACATATGTCTGTGGGACCTAATGAATGCATCTCAGAGCTCTGACGAAACTCTCTCATGTATTTACCAAGCCACTCTCCATGATAGCCTTGGCAGCCAGGTGAAGTCCCAGGGGACTGGAAAAAGGGAAACACAGTACCCGTAGAAAGGATATTGCTTGCTCGTGGGAAGTAGAGAATTAAGTCTTTTTTTTTTTTACCTTTGTATGTGCACAACCTTTCTCTTTTACTTTAGTAAACCGCCTTATCTCAGCCTATGAGTTGTTTTCCAATATTCTCTTCCCTATCCAGCTGAGGAGGGGGAGTGATAGAGTGTCTTGGTGGGCACCTGCCATCCAGCTAATGTCAACACACCACGCAATATTTGTGTTATGCTACATACTACATTATGTTTTGTTAAGTTATGGTTTTTTTACCAATTTCTTTCATCCAGACACTTAAAATTTACATACACATGGTGCTATAATTTAACCCCAGCCAGGAGCTTAGCCCCCCACAGCCAATCACTCAAACTACTCTGGTGGGGTGGCAGAAAGAATCAGAATGGTGAAAGTAAGAAAACTCATAGGTTGAGACAAAGATGGTTTAATAGGTAGAGCAAAAGCTGCACACACCAAAACAAGGAATTCATTCACCACTTGCTGTCTGCAGGCAGGTGTTCAGTCATCTCCAGGAAAGTAGAGCTCTATCAGAAATAACAGTTACTTGGGAAGACAAACACCATCACCTGGAATGTCCCCTCCTTTCTTCTCCTCCCAGCTTTATATGTGGAGCATAATGCTGTATGATGTGGGATATCTCTTCGGGTCAGTGGGGGTCAGCTGTCCCAGCTGTGTCCCCTCCCAACTCCTTGTGCATGCCCAGCCTGCTTGCTGGTGGGGTGGGCTGAGGAGCAGCAAAGGCCTTGGCTCTGTGGAAGTCCTGCTTGACAATAGTACTGAAAACACCCCTGTGTTATCAGTCCTTTTTCCAACACAAATACAATGCTTAGCCCCATAGTAGTCTGAAGAAAATCAACTCTCTGCCAGCCAAAACCAGCACAAGTAGCTATTGATTTCCTGTCACTGTGGACATGGGACAGAATTATTGAAATTCAGCTTGGATTGCAATGTGGCTGGGGCATGACATGGAGACCCACTGTACCCACTTATTGGTTTGTCCCAGTGCAGTAAATCCAGAGGACCTGTGCTCCTGTCATCTCCTTCATAGCACTTAGTGCCTCCTGCTTCTAGTACAGACCAGCCCAGGCATCCCAAAAGTGTTTTATTGGACCAGACATTGACTTGAAACATGAAAATTTCCAGACAGGTCTCTACGTGTCATCTCATACACCAGATGACAAAGAAAGCTCTGGGTGCCTTAGCGTGCTCAGGTGGCACGTGCTTTTTGGCACAGCAGGGGCCACGCTTACTGATGACTACTGGTTTTTTTCATTGCCTAACAAGAACATGATTAATTCAGGCAATGCATTTATTACTGCTGAGCTGAGGAGGAGTAAAATCCTGCTGTATTCATTAGTGTATGTTTTGTTGGAAGTCTGAAAATGACTGCGTATAATTGATAATGATTAGAGACGGTGATGGTTATTACATACTGCCCTGCCACAGGTGTCATTCCCTTGTCATGCTGAATTCAAACCAGTAAACTCAGTCTTTAGAAACTGGAATATGAGATTTCTAAGAGAATGTTTGATTGTGTGAGAGTGTCTTTAACTGGTGGATAGTACAGGGAGGGCACATTTTGTTTATTTGACTATTTTTTCAATAATTGTTATATTTTTGCAGGACAAAAAAAAATGAATGAGCATTCAGGAAAACTTAAATGAGAGTACTTATCCCTCCTTGTGAGGGCAGTTAAGAGCTACTTGCCCATTCTTGTGCTGGTACTGAAATTGCTGTTGTCAATCTCTGGCTTTTAATTAGAGCATCAACATGTTGGATTTTTTTGCTGCCTTGGTGAATGATAGCTGTTAGAATGAGAGGGGGGAGGGTGGCTGTCAAAAAGTGCAAGTGAGTGCTGCTCAACCACTGCACTCCCAACATCTTCCACTGACTGGGCAGAGTAAAGCAGAGGTAACTGGCTGTGGAGAAAGTCAGTCCTCTGTAAAAACAACCAGTGACACAATGGCATATACAGGACGTATCAACCAGGTCCATCTTGGACCCGTGAGAATGAACCATTTTTGGTGGGGTTTGTCTTGGGTTTTTCCACCTAAATAAATTGGTTCCAGTTAGCTGGAAAAGGTTACTTAAGAAAATTTTGTACTTTTTTGAGTTACCATTTTTTCATGATATAGTGCATAGTCCGAGAGAAATCCTCAGGATAAAAATGTTTAAGTAATGAAGTGACGAATCAATGTTATTTTTAAAGTCTTTCAAACATATAATTTCCTCCTTGAAACTCATAATGAAATTTTTCAGTTTGCCCATTCCCTTTTCTGTGCCTTGCTTCTCCTCACCTCACCTCTCATCTGACAACGTATGCCGGAAAAGTCTCTACACTTTTAGTTCAGGTTCTTGTGTATTTCATGGAAAATTTCAGGTTCTATTGCAGGGAGTAAATCTACTTGGTATAATAACTATACTACTCATTAGAAGTGAGTAAGGTTTTTAATCATATTAGTAGGAAGCAGATGTGCTATCAAGAAGAGAAAACAATTTCCTGTGTGCTGTATCTAGTGAACCAGAGTTTTACAAAATGGGTCTTAACTTATACCTTCAGGACAACAAAAAACTGTTATGTCTTCTTCAATTTTAAACATCCTCTCAAATGCTGAAATTTTAGACACAAAAAGCAGTGGGAAAGTTCTTTTGCAAATTGATATTGAGGATACAAACAACAGTTGAATAAGCTCCATCAAAATACTTAGATTCAATTTTTGTCCTTAAAGAGATTTTAAACTATTGAAATATTAACTAAAATTAGCTAAATAGGGAATAAAGAACACGTATAAAACCTAAGTTTTCTCTAGAAATTAGCAAAACAGCCTTCTTCCATAAAGAAAAGCTTTCTTCTTCTCTCTTCCCCAGTCAAGCTACTAAAACAAAAACACCTCCCATCAGACTTGTGGTGTCTTTTTAAGGACATGGGTTTGTATTACTCACTTTGCATGTTATGTAGCCCCAGTAAAGGGCAAAGTCACTTGGCAGAGTAGAATGGCAGTGGCCACAGGGAAGAAAAGGGGAGCAGGCATCAGCTGCATATGAGTGTGGATTCACACTTCAAAGCAGAATAAGAAACAGTGAACCCATGCTAGAGTTCAGTTAATTAGTATTATTTTGGCTAATAGATTGATTGAGTAATTGTATGAGGCAAGTTTTTTATGTTCCTAAAGCTAAACTTGGTAAAAAACTGTACTGTCAATCAGAAAAGAAAAAAAACTTTGTCTGCTGCAGTACTTAACCATAGCTTAGAATAGGGGTATGTGTATTTATTATGTAAAATGAAGAGGAAAATGAAAAAGATTTTAAAATTAAGAAATATGCTGAACTCTATCAAAGAAATCTTTAAACACCAGGACAAGTTGGAGGGGAGAAGCAAAAGGACAACTGAAAATGCAATCCTACTATACAGAAACAATCTTCTTCAATGTGAAAGTGGTGTCTTTAAAAAGCAATTTGTATAAATTGGGTTTCTACAAGGCTACATCTGTAGATTACTGTTATTTCCAGAGAAGTTCACTTTTACCACTCTGCAGAGCCTTTGAACCATCAAGCAGATTGATGCTCCTGCCCAAATTGGTGTCATGTGCAAACTGGCTGAGGCTGTACTCAGTCCCCTCATACAGATGGTTGATAAAGATATTAAATGGCAGTGATCCATTAGAGCGCTTTGCAGTAGGGAAACTTACTACATTTTTGTTAATAATAATTAAAAACCAATCAGTCATTTAATCTAGCTATCTCTGATTTATAAGAGATCCTTCTGTGTGTTTGAGCACACAAACATCAAGGTTTTCTTAACAATGAAGACCATTACTTTAGGTATTCATTAACATAAACTCTAAAAAAAATAACAAGGAAGCAATAATTTTGGACAAAATCTGTGTTCTCCTAAGATCTACCTCTTTAACTTGTCTACCATGGTTCAGAATTACACTAAATCATGCCCAGAGCAACAAACTCTGTGTATCAAACATGCAGCTTCAAGAGCAGGTTATGATTTTTACACAGATGCATTGAGGATGCTCCCCTTAGTAAACTTGCAACCCTTCTTCAGACTCTACTTTATCTGACATACTGAATAGTAGGTACCATTATTCATATCTCTAAAATAACGGGGAAATACCTACCAGGGAGGAAGGTCTGTGCAGTGACAATTCTCATAAAAATGTTCAGAGACAGGGGAGCCTAAATATGTGCACACATTTGTTCACAAAATGAGCAAATTCATTTTGCTTCAGTTGTCAATGTGAGACCTAAACCAAGAGTTTGTGTGACAGCCTGTGAAGTGCAAGTTATAACTAGCTGATAACAAGATATTTCGCTGGAAATATTTATGCAACTTCAATTGAGTAGTCATCCCTAATATTCTGTACACTCTGTGTTGAATTATGCATCAAATATATATATGCCAAAGCTAATACATTCAGAATTGCAAAGGCTAGTGAATCATCTGGAACTATCAATGCATGCATACTCCATTTATGGTGGAGAGACAAGGGAGATCCCAGGTGGCGAGGATGTGTAAGAAGTTAGAGAGACAGTACCTAGCTTCAGTTCTCAAAGGAAAAGAAGTGTTTCTTATTAGGAAACTTTCTGGACATGATTGTGAGAGATAAACCCTTTAACAGAACAATATATGCACATCTACTTGAAGGAGCATAATGAAAATTCCCTTTGCATTATGGTAAGGCTAAGAAGATTTTCCTGAATTTCTAGATCAATGTTGAATGTCCATCAAATACATAAAAATATTTTCATTTATTTGCAACATTACTGTTGTACAAACTTAGTTTAGCCAAACAGTCATCAAATTTATCGCCACTTGATCTTCCACTAGTTTTACTTGCAGTCATTTGTTTGTAACTGCACTGATTGGAATTTGAATAATGAAACAGCTCTAAAAATGGTTGAGACTCTTCAAAGAAGTTCTGAGAAATCATATCTCTTTCTAATATGGTGGCACTGAGGGGCAGCATATAAGTCTTTTGTGGCTGCAAGCATCTTTTCACTCTTGGAGTGTAGTTTACCTCGATATCACATCAAATGGTGACTATCCTGTTTTATTATTTAAAAATGAAACTGGAATACTTCAGTATGGTAAAGAAGTGAAATGTAGGGAGAATTTTTCCTGTGCTGTGCACCAGTTAGGTACAGCACCTTCATACTGCATTTAGAATACTTCCCCTCCAATGGTCAGATAAGAAGTCCCTCTGTTCAGGGGACAGGGAGGAAGAATTTGGATTCGTACTGCGTTGCTTGCTGAGGTTTATGGTGTAAATATTTGTGCATATGCAGAGACATGTACGTGTAATGTATGTATAGCTTTTTCTGTTTCCTTCAACCTAAGGTTTAAATATAGCTGGGCAAAAATATCAACTAAGTTATTGCTTATCCCATATGAATAATATTTTGGTTAAAACTTGGCTTGAATATTCACTTGGTACAGAGAAAGCATTTGCAGCCACACAGCTTACAGTGCTACTGACTGAGAGCTCTGTTGTGTTGGATAGGATTTTTTCTGTAGGTGTTGTAAGGCCGGTGAATATTTGAGGGTGAGAAACTGAACTCCTGCACTGATGAGTTTCTGAACAACCTTTCTGCATCAAGCCATGCATACACTTGTGTGTGCACTCACACAGTCAGAGCCAATAGTCTCAGCAAAAGCTTGCAAACCTCTACTGTGTCTTCCAGTGAAAAACATGGATGCCATAGAGATACCTACCTAAAACCAGACTACAATAATGTAAAAATAGCTGGAAGAAGCTAGTGAACTGAGTCATCTGAAACTGGACCATGTGCAGGTCACATTGCATAAAGACACAAAGAATGATTTTATTTTCTGTTAGAGAGGATGGCTGATTTTTATCTGTCTGTTTTTGTTTCTCTTTAAAGCCTCAGTTCCAGAATTAATTGATACCATTCTCCTTCTGTAATTGTTGGGTTCCCTAGCTCAGCAGCTTGGAATATCATGCTGCTGATTTAGAAGTTTAACTCAAAACATTTCAATATAAATTGTGATGTCATGAATTTTAACTTGAAAAAGGTCTCACATTTCTCATTTTTCCCTTCTGATCCCCAAATACCTTAAAGATATGTAAAGAAATAATATCACAAAAACTGAATAGCCAAGAGATTTTGGGTGTCCTGTAAAAAATGTGGGCACTATGCATTGTTCCTTCATATGCATTTTTTTTTCTGTAGCTTAATGATGATTAGAATATGTATAAGCCTGATGTGAAATATTACTCAAGAATAATTACATTTTCTTGCTCAAGTGCACAGCCATTTAATATAGTTATTATAATTTGGGAATCTGTTTATTACAGAGAAGTTGATGAGGAAAAAAATTACTTGGCTCTGTGGTGTTTTCAATTCAAGAAAAGCAGTAACAACCTACTATTGCGTTTATTGTACATTTCATTAAAGCAGCTGGTGTTGGCCATTCTCAGACGAAGGATATGAACCATTGTTCTGATGCAATAATTACTGCTTTCATATGGAACCATCTGGTTTTACCTCTGTTCTCAGTATTTTTAACATGGTGAGAAAAAATGAATATTCATAAAAGCTCTGAGTTTTTATGTAAGTTTCAAATAATAAGATTTATGTGTTTTGGTTCAGTTAATTTTATACAGGAGACTAAGCTTAATTTCTAGCCTTGTCTCCAACACAAAATTAAGAATTTTAAATATGATTGGGTGGTCTAGCAGAAACTTAATGCAATTTGTGCCATTTTGTTGGGTTGGGATTTTTTTTGTCAGTCTGTTTATTTGCTTGCTTGTTTCTTTTATTTTGATGGGGTTTGTTATTTTGGGTGTGTGTGTGTGTTTTTATTTGTTTTTTTTTCTTTTTTTTTTTTTACTTTGAATTTAAACATTATGTCAAGATTTGACATTAGAAGTACACCTCATAGTGTGCCAAGCACTTTACGTCAATAGTCATGTAGTGCTTTTTCACAGTTTCACCAGAAATAAGTACACAGCTGAGTCAGGTGAAAAGTGTCCTCTTTAAGATGGATTTAGAACCTTTCTTAGATCAAAAGATATAAGAATGTGACTTCTCTATTCACAAGTTGATAGAGTGGTACCAAACTTCTGATTTCAAGATTCTGATAATAATTTGTTTCCTCCCTCAGAATGTAAATGTAGTCCCTAACCTCAGAGGCTTGGAGAAATGAGGAATATGTCAAGGCTATTTGCTTTTTCCAGCACTAGTCACAAATCTCTGAAATTGCTGTAGTTAAAATACTGCCAGTGACTAATTACCTTCAAAAGGATTTTGCTACTTCACAGTTTAATATTTTAAGACAGCCTTGGTTATCAAATGAGCTCCTCTTCCTTGTCTTTTAGTGTTTATGCTTCCCGGATGCAGTAGGGAACATTTCATAGTTTCAAGGGCATTCCTGGCAGAAAGTACATGATAATATTAATTGAAAAACTCTCCAGGTACTTGTCAAAGTCCTGAAGAGATCAGCCTGAGCTGGCATTGTGTATTCAGATAAAGCTCTGCAAGCAGCAGGATGCTTGGGTTTACTGCTGCTGCCAGAAAGCAGGGACCATCTATTGCAAGTAGTTTGTCAACAGTGCTATGCACTTTCGGAAGCTGCAGGTAATTTTATTTTATATTTTAACTAAGGTTTTGGGGCATTAAGATGACAAAAAACTATTAAGAGCTAAAACAAATCAACACTGATAGATCTACATCCTTGGGAGTTTTATGCTGAAAGTTATGTTCCAGCACAAAAGTTAAAGTTTTGCATATGTCCAAAATGTATGGATCTGTTCTGCAGTTGAGATAACTGAATAGTCTTCTCCTATTATCTAAGGGTAATTTAGACATAGTGTTTTACTGAAGATAGGAGAGGATCTCAAGTTAATAAATTTACCCAAATTTTCAAGTGAGGAAAGATGAATCATGCTGATATCTAGATGTTTACTGTTCTAAAAATATTCACCCTGGAAACTCAATTTGCTGCGTCCTCTTGGCGTGTGAAAGTAAAGTGTGTCTGAAGAAAAAGTGTGGTGAAGGACCCCCAGAGGTGCTTCTCCACAATGGTACCTGAAGCTACATCTCTTGAGCTTGTCCAGGAGCCTGGACAGATGTGTCTAGCCAACTAGAGTTGAATGATACCAGTGCTGTTCAGTTGCTGGCTTCTGGAAGTCTGAAAATCTTATAAGGAACTCTAATGTAGTCATCCTTCATATCTGAAAATATGATGGGACATTGTTTTGTTTTAAATACTAAATCTGGTTTATCTTGATGTACCCTTGAGAAAAAGAGAATCAGTCTACAAATACTTTCCTAAGTTGTGTAAGAATTTTCAGACTTCACAGAAAACTTTAGTGGCATATTAGCAGCTTCAAACCCAACATCATTTCTTACTGCTTTCTGATTTTCTGGATGGCTCCAGATGACTAGGAATTGCTACTTTAATTACCACTCCTCACCTTATTTCCTAACACTTGCTATAATAGAAACTTTACTACCCTAAAGCTAGTTTTTAAAGGTGTTTAACCCTATTGTGTCACTTGTCATTTGTGTGTTTCTTATAGGAGTTTTAGTCTCTGTGAAAAAAAAATCGTATAAAAGTCCTAATTTATTTTCTTCCCTGTCCAGCTTCACTTTGTTTCACATTTTTCGAAATTTTTTTTCGATTTAAGGAAAAATTCCACCAGATTTCTTCTAATCAAATCTTTAACAATAATGAAATTAAGAAAATATGAAAAAGCAAACCTGCTTTTATGGACAGAAGATGACTTAGGAAGGAGTTTATTTTGAAATCAGAAATATACAAGAAGTTTCTTTAAGTAATAAAAAAAAAAGGGAAAACCAAGGATCAACCAAAGCACTGTTTAAGTTTATCTTGTGCTCTTTTTGGTCAACATGCAGCAATTAAAATATAGATAAAATAATAATAAAAAAAACTTTACTCTTTCAAAATAGGCAATGCAAATTGCATGTATTCTTCAAAGCAAAACTCTATATTGTATGAAGTGATGGTGTGACATGGGTATCTTAGCATAGTTATTTGGATAGTGGCTATCATGAGGAAATACCATATTATTTTCTACCATAATTTTGCAATTAATTGACAGTGTCATTTTTATCTCAGGATATAACTGTTGCTGGTCTTTTGCAAAATGGCAGTAATATGATAATTGATGCTGATGTTTACTTATAGCATGTGTACAGATTTAGTGGCTGTACTGCATTACTTTGTCACAAGGAGGCTTAAGACACCATTAGGGACATTTGAGCTTGTTTTATGCAAATACCTGGGAGGCAATCCATCAAAAAAAAAAAAAAAGAAAAAAATTGAATTGTTACAGCAATTCTTGTGCAGATTTCTGGTTTCAGTCAGAAATCTCTGAAACATATGTAGTCTTAGATCCTTTCCTGCCTGGCACTGAGGAGGCAGAATGTCCTTCCCAAGACTCATAAATGTAAATTGTTACAGCAGTGACACTTTTGCCATTTAACCCTAGAGGAGTTGCAGCCTTCACAGTTGCTAGCCAGGTTAGAGGATTGTGGTCTGTCAGTTGAATGAAGCATCTGTGAAAGCAGTACTATAAAGCTCCCTAGAAAGCACCTCATGTAAAACATGTTGTCATTATGGCTGCACCTTCATGATCTCTAGGTAGCAATGCTTTATGTGCAGTAGTGGAGTTTCTTCTTATTGACATCTTCAGTTAATATAGAACTTAAGCATTGCACTCCTTGGTTTGCATAAGAAGCAGATAATGAAATACTAATTTATAGACAGAATCCAGCACAGTCAATAGGGGGTAAATTGCCTTTTGTTGTCGTTTGAAGCTGAAAATTGTGTGTATCCTTCTGTAAGAAAATCTGTGCTTAATGACCACACTGGTTTTTTACTGTTTCTGTGAGTTGATGCATTCAGATTTATTTCTTTTCATTACCAGTACAATTCACAAGTGTTTGTAGTGACCTTAATACAAGTGGGTCTACATAAGTGAAAACAAGAGTCAAGTGGGAGTAGCCTACAATGTTATTTACAAAAACACTGTATGACTTAAGTAAATTATTTTAGAAGATATTAATGAGTTTCACTGAGTTTCGACACAATCTTGATGGACTGGATAAATGCTTAAATTTAAAATACTAGAAAGCATAAATGGAGATTTTCTCATAGGAGTCATGCTTAGGTGCTTCTTTAGAACATTTGGATAAATCTAATCCATCATTTAAAAGCACATCTCTGAAAATGGCATTCAAGAAGATGTAGAAATACTTGGTATGAGTTTTTGAATCGTCATGACCTGTAGACTTGACCAATTTACTTGAAATGGTATAGAAAAATGTATAGAAAAATGAATGTTAGATGGCATTGAAACTGACTTCCAAGAAAAATAGAGTGGAATACATTTAATTTATCTCTGTTTGCTTAAATTAAGACATTAAAAAAAGTAAATATATTAATTATTCTTTTCAAATGTGGGAAAGTGGACGTGAAGCTACAGTGCTGCATTACAGAACAGAGTAGTCCAGTTGGAGAAGATTCAAAGTGAATGAACAAGAAGCACTGAGGGTTGTAGGAAGCGTTTATTCTTAGAGCAAGTTATATCCTTTAGCCTAAATGAAACAGCCACAAGAGAAGACATCTTGTGCAAAAGCTGCTGAATGGAACAGAATAATTTGTTGCCTATGTTTGTGTTAAATAAGAAAAGTATGAGTGGGTTCAAAATTCACTGAAGAGATCATAAAGGGCCAGATATGTTTTTCATGACAGACTTTCGCCTTGATAAAAACATTCTTTCTTCAGGTATAAGCACATTTATATGATTATGAAAAGCAGTAACAAACAGCTAACAAAGAAAACCTTTTTGTACACTTGTCACTGGAGATGGGTGCACATACATTTCTATGCAATACTCTTCTTCCTCCTCTTCCTGGAAAACACAACACCATTTCTGGTGGTCAGAAGTGCTCAGGACTTGGATGTCTGTTTTTGAAGAGAGGAAGCAGCTTTTGTTTCAACTTTGACAATGAATAATTCTTTTGTTACTTTTTTTTTTAACCTAATGCAAGGAGAGATTTGTTCTTGCAGCTTGACCAGTGGTGCTGAAACAGAAAATAACCAGGAAAATAGTATACTCCTTGGCCACTGAAGCTACAGTGTGTTCTGGGTCATAGCTCTTCTCAGCTAAGAAATTTTGCTCTTCAGACCCTGTATAGAGAAACTTTGTGCAGGCAATCCATCCAGTGATGAACACAGTAATAAAATCCCTCACAGAAACTATTCAAAAAGTCAAAATGTGAGAATATTTTTTAAACTGTTATTTCTGCATTATTTAGCTCTGTAACTGCTCTCTTTGATTTTCTGATTAAAGCCATGCAATTGTCAGTAGACCTCACAAAGATAGAACTATAACCCTACTTTTTAGAGGAAAAGAGCTTCTTTATACATTTGTAGGCTTTCATACTGAGCAGAATATACATTATCAAAAAACTCATTTTTGGAGACCTTTTGCTAGAAAGCTTAATTTCTAATAGTTACTGGAGAAAGTGGGACATAAACCTGGGAGTATGTAGTGTCATACAATAGTTTTTGAATTTACACAACATGAAGATACTTCTTTTTCTTCCCTATTTTGTGATTAGAAAGGAGAGCTGATTTCATTGTCTTGTAGTTACAGGAAGATTTATTAGTTCTATTCCTCCCTAGCCTTTATTAAACTATATAAATTTTCCAATCCTTTATTTCTGTGTTTCAATACTGGAAAAATGCCTTTGTTTGCCTTATGTGTTTATATAAGCTTTCTGAAATAATACTGTTTTATTGGTGACTTGAGTTCAGGGAGCAAATGGAGTGATTAAAATTATATAGAACTATATTGATGAAAAAGAAAAATGGTGACACTAACTTTAAAATATGTTTTACTATTTTGAAAATGTTATATCCGAAGAGAAAACTGTTTGGGTAAATTATTTAATCAAATATAATAAGAGTATAACATAAGTTTCAATGAAAATTTGCATTATAATTGGCAGAGGAAGACGAGAGAGGAGTTAGGGTTTTTTGTAGTATTTTATTCATAGGCAACAAAACAAGACAGATAGTTGCATTAAGTCCCATTGGTTTATCATAAAGAGAATTATCAGCACCTGGGCAAAGTTTTTGCCATAATTTGGATTTCTGACTCTCATAAAGACTGGGGAAGTAGAACAGACATTAAAACTGGAGGTAAAGAGTCTCTCTAATTGTCAGAAGCCTATATAAAATGAGTACCTCTTTTTATTCAAATAGCTGCTTGAGAAGATACATTTTGTGTTTTGTGTAATTTACACCATTTTTCTCACATAATTTATCAGAATTTATCAGAAAAACTGTACCAGAAATGTCAGTGATACACACTTTTTCTCAGAGTTTATGATAAACATGAGAAATACCTGAATTTTTCTCACCTACTGTACCTAGATCCAAACTTTTTTGTTTTAAATAAATGTGACTTTTAAAAAATCCTTAATAATTTTTCAGTCTTTATCATTGATCATGTGGATTGACTATGGATATGTCTATGTGCTTCCATTGCAGGGTACAGATATTTAAAAATTACTGTATTTGAAACCCTTCTGGTACATCTGGACTAATTCCTTTTTCATATATGCTCTCTGCATAATTTTCTTGGTCAGGAGTAGCTCTTTGACTGGCATAAGTAAAAATACAGCATATCCACTTTTGCTGTGTTTTCTTGCTCCTGTCATTGCTTCAAATGGTGAAGTAACTAGAAGAGAAATGACCAAGCTTGCAGAAAATGTTGAACTGTTCACTTGCATTGAAACAAGTCCCAGGAGATGTCAGTAACCTTTGCAGAAAAGATAGTAAAGGGCAAGATGTTGACTGCAGCTCTTAGGTTGGCAGTTATCAAGAGCTGCAGTAATGCCTGGGTTTATGCGCTCCATTTGCTCTCATTGAAAATGCAGACCAGGCAGATCTCACACTTAGCATTCAGCAAGAGTGGAATCACTGCAAGAAGTTACTCTGTCTTACAAGGAAATGCCTGTTAACAATGTGTTAAGCTGAGCTTGGGAGGAGAAAGGGACATCTGAATTATGAAAATCTGGTCTTTCCATAATATTACAACAGTAATACCCCTAAGTGAGTCAGCCTTTTTCCAACAAGGCCAAGTCCTTGTCTTTACACATGCCAATGACTTCAATATCTGGCTTATATTGACAGTTATGTTAATTTTTAATTTTTTTAATACACACTTCTTTTTCATCTTGTCCTCTGAGAAGATGGTACAGCTTTTTATAGCAGTTAAGGAATGAGAGCAGCAGTCCCCATCTCTCTTCACTGTTATGTTTTCCAACTTCAAATTCCTTCTAGGCCTAATATCAAAGAATGCAAGCTCACTAACAAGACCAATCTGGATGTGATGAGGGAAAACCTTGATTAATAATTGAATGTATATTTTAGGTAGTGTTGTGGCCTAATGTTTTTGTAGATTGTAAGACTTTTTTTTCTTAGTACAAAATACTGTGATATGAGATAAAGCTGTGCTGATTGGAAAGTATGATTACATGGGGTGCTAAATTCACAAACTGAGCACTAACAATAATCTTATCTTTGTGTTTGAGATGATCCACAACTGAAACTAAACAGGTTTCTGAGTTACTAGAATACGAGACAGCCTGTTTGAATTTTTTCCCGTCATCTTCCTGGAGCCAAAACAATGTTAAATATTGCAGCTCACCATTCTTCTGAGTTATAGTGCATTTAGAGGAAGTCTGCATTTTTGTCTTTATTTCTTTTTTTCTTTTCTTTCTACTTTTCTCTCTGATAATGAAATTGCAGTAATCTGTTATGTGTTTTCCAGAGGCTAATTTTAAAGTTAGTTTTCCAAAAGGAAAAAAAACCTTTTTCCCTTTGTACAATGATAAAAATCTCTTTGCCAAGAGTCAAACCCTGACTTTTTAGTACCTTGTAAGCATTTTTCCAGAAAGGTGATGGTGTGATGAGTATACTGAAGAAGTGAAGAAGGTGCAGATAGTATTTCCTGGATTTTCTGTTTCATTTGCATTTCCTTAGATAAGCTAATTTGATGGAATAAAAGATCTAAAAGAAGAACAATGAATCTGCATGCCATGGACAGAATAAATGATGGATTTTTATAGTATAAGAAACACACTTCTTTTAGTTATCTCATATGTGCTGTAGAACCTGAGGCAAAGTGGGGTTTTTTGAGATTTATTATAACTACACTTTCTAAACAGCTAGGAAACCATTTTTACCCCCAAATGAAGATGGTTTTAATCTATTCTCCTTTAGCACCCATAATAAATTAGGAATATTAAGATTTTCCCTTCCAGATCACACCTGAGTTTTCTCAGGACACCAGCCTTCAAGCTTGGAAAATTAGTATTCCTATCACACCACTTGCACTTAGTTTAATTTGAAATACTGAATTATCAAAAGTAGAAGTCATCTATCTCATTTATTCTACCTTATAATTGCTTCTGTATTGAAGTGTTCATATTTGCATAAAATGCCGAAAGTTTATTATAATGCTACTTTTTCATATTTTCCCTCTTGTGCAAGGAAATGGCAATCACTTCAGTAAGCATTTGTGTCAGTAATATGAAGACATTTCAGATCGTGTTATAACGTGTTCTAGCTTTACATTGATTTAGATAAGCAGAATTTCACGTTCTCCATTTTCTGTACACTATAAATCACATCAGTGATTTAAGAAAATTAGGAGACTGTCATTGTAATAGAGAACACCAGCATGGGCAGTTCCTGACATCACAACCATCTGTACTAAATAATGTTTCAAGAAGAGAAATTAAGTAAAATAGCAGCTTTCTGTGACAAAAATAATGCACTTCTGAATGTAGAATAAGAGCAAGTCTTCTAATTTGTAATACCTATAGGAAAAAATTGTATGAAATGAAGGGGAAGGTAAACACATTTTGATTTAACTTGAAGAATCCAGAGTGACATGGTTAATCCTGCTTAATGGAGTGTCACGAGTGTATTCCTGAAAATATTAAAATATGTGTCTGCCTTTATACTTTGTGAAATGCTAATGGATTGCACAAACTGTATCAGTATTTCCTTTCTTATGATATACTGATAGAAATGTTTCCAACTCTTCTTTAGAACACTTCTCTGTATATAAAACAAACAAACAAACAAACAAATTCTTTTGTTGAAGAGAAAATTTCAGATATCTTCTGGGAAAACAGTATAGAAAAATATTTTTTAACATTTAATATTCCAGAACTAGTTTAGAAAGCCATAATTTTTCTGTGCTAAACTATCTAGATTAGGAAAAAGTGCAGAATTTCTTGGCAAATTTGAAGACTAGAACTTTACAGACGCACTGGCAGTTATTCAATTCTGTGAGGAACTGGGAGATAACAGATGCAACATACTAAAACATAGTTCTTGGGTTCCTCAGACTGTCTCAATTTTTTTGGTGCTGACAAGTGATAAATGAATTTTTTTTTAAAACTAGAATTTCATTCATAAATGATTCAGTGCAGGATTGATAGTCTAGAATTATCAGGTACACTTTAGAATGTAGTGGAACTGCAGCTGGAGTAGATAACAGGAAAAAAAATGCTAGTAACTTCATTTAATCAGACTGCAGATGTTCCATAAATAAGTGATCTACTGTAATTCCTTGCCCCCCCACTAAAATTAGATCTTTCTCTGTAAATTAAGGACTATGGATTCTCTTGACTTGAGCACTAGTCCAGATCAATATATTTGTTATCAAATTGCAAATTATTCATTCATGCCTCCCTAATAATTTCTGTATTTTATTTCAAGACAGAATTATATTGTACTCCTGAAACTTTTTATGTTCTCTAGTTAGGTCTACTCCAACTGCCCAACCAATTCAAGACTGACGAAAAGTTAAAGCATGTTGTTAAGGTTACTGTCCAAATATCTCTTGAACACTGACAGACATGGGGCGTTGGCCACCTCTCTAGAAGCCTGTTCCAGTAAAGAAATGCTTGGTAAAGAAATACTTCCTAATGTCAAGTTCAAACCTCCCCTGGTGTAGCTTTGAGCCTCTCCCACACCTCCTGCTGCTGGGTGTCAGTAGGTTCAGCAGTTTCTCAGGCATTTGTTCTTTACTTGTACTACTTAGGTTCTTTCAAGTGCTATGTCTTTCTATTGAAATTGTTGGTTTTACCATCATACTTTCCACACTAATAATATCATTTTTTTTGCATTCATGAGTGTTCCCATTTAGACCCACTTCCAGCAACACCTACCACCTGTCTGTAGATCATAAATGTGCCATGTAGTGAATATTCTTTTTCTCTTGTTTCTTATGCAACCCAAACAGCACTGTATAACTGACCTTGTCTTTCTTCCCTGCTCTATCGCTTTTGATTCAGAAAATAATGGAGTCACTTAAGTAATTTCTAATAGTCCACTGGATCTCCTCACTATGAAACAAGTAACAGTAGACTTCTCCTAGATACCACTGCTTTGGTTATAACAACCTTAGGTATAAGCCAAACTAAGGCTGTAGAATGGAGAGACCTACAAATTCCTCAGGAGCCAGTGAGAATTACAGATACTTTCTTCTGGGGACAGACTGTTGTTTGTATCAAATTGATAAATATGTGGTGTAAACTCTAAAATTAGTCACATACTTTTCTGACTTCTGCCTTCTTCCCTTTCCTTCTGTCAAATGAATATGTCTTGATAGGTTTATTTTTAAGATGGGTTGAAAGAGTAAGTTCCATGATTTTCAAGTAAGGAAACACTAACTATAAAAAAAAACAAAAACAAAGGAAGGATAGGCCAGTGGCTTCTTTGTATGTATCAGTTCTGCCTATTTGCTCTCTGAGATACAAGCTGAGCAATCTGCAGCCCTGTAACAATTGTCACCAAGAATATAGACATCTTCAGCTGGAAATCAGAATACCTTTATCTAGATCTCTGGAAGGCTGTTACATGTGACATTTTAAATAAAGCTTCAAACATAAGCAAGCTGATGTTTTTAATTAACAGAATAAAGATAGTAGGGGAATTAACAGTGGAATGGTGAACTGTGATGGACCTTTAGATCATGATTCTCTGCCATATGGACACATATGATCCTGGAAGATTGTTTAATTTCATTTTGTTTAATTTTTTCTTTGCAAAAACTAAGGTAATCTTTTCGTTCAGGGAGTATGGCCCCTAAGAATGGGAATCTTCTTTCTATGGTGTCAACACCTAATGCAAATGGATCTGGTATCCTACTCACTTTCTGTTCTCCTGCAGTAGTGATTTCAAAAATTGGATTGACTTCCAAGCAGCTTTGAAAAATGATAGATATTGGCATAGGAATTATAATAATTTGAGTAAGAAAAAAATTACTATTCATATACCAGGCTACATTTTTATATTTGCTTTTATGAGAAAAATGAAAAGCAATGTGACTGCATAAATTGATTTATTCCCATTTAGGCATTTTATGAAAACGCTATACAAATGTGCTTCATATTAAATATTGGTTGTATGGAATTAACTTAGTAAAATGCTTACACTGCTTAAGTACTAAATGGAAGAAGATTGAAACACAGCACTTGCTAGTTCCTTCCTAGTGCAAGGCAACATGAGTTTTGCTGCTCTGTTCAAAATCAATAGTATGTTTAACACTTTTTTTGGGGGATATATCATGGTTAATAAAATTGAGCTCTGATTTCCTAGTCATTTATTTTTCCACACTGAAAAATTGAGAAATATAAACAGTTTTCAAATACTTTTTGTTTCCTTGAGTGTTTGGCCTCAGAAAGTCTTAAAAATACATGATATATTTAAAAACCCTATAAATAGCTGGGAAAATAATTAGTTTTATCAGAATATATAACAATACATACAGCTGAGGAGGTCTAAAGTTTGAGAGTTCAGTCCTACTACAACAGCTACAGTCATTTGGAATTCCCATCTTTATTTCAGCAGCACCAAGGTTAGATCTTAAAAATTATTCAGTACATGCAGTTCAGAAACTAGAAAATCTCTGGGGGATTTAGGTCTGAGGATTTTCTGAAGACTTCAGATGCCTTTTTACTTTGGAGTTCTGTTGAGTGTTCAGAGAAGTTGACAGATCTCAGCTGAGATCTGAGAAGAAATTAACTCCACAGAGCTTCTGGAGTGTCAGTCTACCCTGTTTCTTCACAAATACCTTACTTGACCAGTGTTTCTTGATGTTTTGGTTTAGTAATGTTTATTCAGATGTGAAATACTTTATGGACTCTAAATATCAATTTAGGCCAGTCTAGACATGTAATTAGTCTAAATAATGAGAATGTAATGACTGATCAATCAAAGACATAATATGGAGAACCATTTCTTGTCCAGAAAGAATAAATTAAGCAGTTAGATTTCCCGTACTTCTTTTATGGAATTTTAGATATACAGTCTTAAATGTCCAGATGTACTTGCATATTTCTAGGTAGCAAGCATTGCTACAATCAGTTTTAAAGATTTGACAAAGACTATAATACATTTTAGCAAGTATTTCTAATATTTTCTTCAGTTCAGTCTGTGAAAATCAACTAGAAAATGTTCCTGCCTTTTCAATCTGGCTTGGATCTGCTACTCCAAAAATAATGCCCCTCTGAAAATACACCATCATAATCTTCAAAATCAGGAAATGCTGAATACCAGATTTGTTTTATTAGAATTTTGCAGAAATATCCATTATTTTTGAAGAAATAATTTCTTGTAAAAATAGTCCTTTCAACCGGTTTGAGTCCTTAAAAACTCTACTACCTGAAGTCCTTGAGTGTTGATAATTAATCCTGCACCGAGGAATGTTTTCTATGGAACCAAGGAGCTTATATACAGAGCTTAACCCAACTCTGTCAGCCTGTCCTCATAGGAGGTGTTTCATACCTCTAAACCTCTTTGTGGCTCTCCTCTGGACTCACTCCAACAAGTCCACATCCCAAAGCCCCACCAATACTCCAGACAGGGTCTCACCAGACTGAAGCAGGGGGGTGGAATCACTTCCCTTGCCCTGCTGGCCACGCTGCTTTTTGTGGAAGCCTAGGATACACTTGGCTTCCTGAGCTGTGAGTGCACATTGCAGGGTCACATTCCAGTCTTCATCCACCAGCACCTCCAAGTCCTCTTCCTCAGGGCTGCTCTCAATCCACTCATCACCCAGACAGCAACCACATTTGGGATTGCTGTCATACATGTGCAGGACCTTACATTTGGCCTTGTTGAACTTCATGAGGTCGTGCAGGCCCACCTCTCAATCCTCTCAATGTCCCTCTTGTTTTGCTGCTCTTCTGTCTATAATATCAGCCACATAACCTAACACTGACTCAGACTTCAGAATCAATCATCCATTTGGTTCCATCTCAGGTTCCTGGACTTTCCCAACAATAATCAGGTAGTGAAGAGTGTGAGAAAATCAGAGCATATAGGTTCTGGCAATTTGTGTTTTAGGGACATCCTGGGCAACAGATTCCCTCAAAACTTTCTGTATTTCACTAAGAACAGATTATATGAGGTTGGTTCTTAAGCTTATCTCTCATGATATATTAAAGATGGTACTAACTAATAAAATGCAAAATAATTTCTTGTTTAGGTAAAAAAAGGCCTTAAAAGTTGTTGCATGCCTCTTGTTGCCACTTGACACCAAGTGGTAAGTGCTTCTTTTGCAGAAAGTATCTATTAAGCATGAATGTTGTTCAGTATGATGTTTAGAGGTGTGAATGAGTAGGAGCTAAATGATCACATTCAGTCTCTTCAGACACAACATTCCTATGTGCTGATTAGGCAGGGCTGGGCAATGATCAGGCAGTCTCAAACATTTTGTGTAATGGTTTTATCAATTCTAAATTTTGTATTATAAAGAGTCTTTATATTTTACAAATGGATTTGGAGTGTATGCTACATTATTTTATCTAAGGTAGGAAGCTACTTGTGTCTTTTTTCCTACCATGAGGCTTGCAGTTTTCTGCTGTGTTCGTGTCATCTGTAGTTGTTCAAATGGACTGTTCATGAGGCAATCAGCCTGCTATTCAAAGTGCCTGCAGTATCTGTACTGATAAGGCAGACTGCTCAATGAAAGAAACCCGTCAGTATCTGAAGAGAAGAATAAGTTATGGAATCTTCTGCATGCTCGCTAATTAACTGACTGACTAGCTTTACATCCTTAATACTGGCAGAAGCCCTTATTTGCTATTCATTTAAAACCTAGTATTAACAACACTTTGCTGAACATTCAGCTGACTATTTCATGTAATGTTATAATGATTATTAGATTATTAGAGGGTGATTAAACTTTTTTCATATATATGTACAAACTCAACTCTATTGCTTTGGTTAATTTACTTGGTTACAGAAAGTGAGGTGCAGTCTGCAAATGTTAGCACTCAATGATATGAAATCATACTAAATCTGCTTCATTTTGATTTTTAAAATGTCCGTTTTGTTGGGTTGTTCAGTTCTAAGACAGAACTCATCAAACTTGAATTTCAGAAGCAGCAGATACTATTTTCTTTTATTTGTGATCCTTTTCTCTTGGCTTTGCAAAGAAAAGTGTGCACTCCTTTTGCATTGTCTCGTGTCAACAGATCTGATCTGACTCTTGGCGGCAATGATTGTATGGAAAAAAGGACAATCCTTTAGCTAAGAAATTGTTTTGAGTCCTCATTGTGAAAAGGCAATTTGACTGTTCCAGACCCATAAATAAATTTAGACTTTATTTGTCCATGTTAAAAAAAAATACAGGCAAAAACCCCTCATTGAAACAATGGCATTGGGGTTTGCACAAAAAAGTTACAGGAAAACATTGTACACAAAATATCTGAGTATAATTTCAGTCAAATTAAATCTGCTTTAAAAATCAGAGTACTCATCAGGGCAATCAGAAACTCTCTTCCATTTTGTTGATGCCACAGAACCTCCTTAGCTCCCAGATATAATGAATTTTCTCATTTCACTTGGAGTATCAGGAGAAAGTGTGCATCAGGGTGGTGGTTGGAATTCTAGATAACTCAAACTTCTGACTTTTCCTGCCCATGCAGAGCCAAGCTTTTAACATCCAGAATGGATTTTATCTTTATGCCTGAAAATCTTAGAGGCAGGATCAGACTTTTTTCAGCTAGGCACATTTTGCATTGTAACTAAAAGCAGGGCAAAAATGTTTTAGCTAGCTTTCTAATAAACACAAACCACTGCCATTTTCCCAAATCCAGAAGTCTTAGTTTAAAACCCTTCACTATAATAAATACAGTGAGATGCTGGTGCATGCCCAGGGAAGGGCATCAGGGCTGATGAAGGCTCTGGAGCTCAAGTCTTGTGAAGAATGACTGAGGGAGCTGGGGGTGTTTAGCCTGGAGAAGAGGAGGCTCAGTTGGGACCTTATTGCTCTTTACAACTACCTGAAAGGAGGTTGTAGTGAGGTGTGTGTCAGTCTCTTCTGCCAGGTTATAACAGGTGACAGGATGAAAGGAAATGGCTTTAGCTGCTCTAGGGGAGGTTCAGATTGGATAGGAGGAAAATTTCTTTACAGAAAGGGTATTCAAGCACTGAAACAGGCTGCCCAGGGAAGTGGTTGAGTCACCATCCCAATTAGATGTGGTGCTTAGGGACATGGTTTAGTGGTGGACTTAGGCAGTGATGGGTTAACAACTGAACTTGATGAGGTTATAGAATGCAATACATTTTTTTCCACACTACTAAAATATAGCTATTTTTATTCAGAAAGGAAGGAAAAAGAAAAAAATTGAGCTAATAGGAGTGGATATGATGATATTCATTATTATTTCAAAGTACTTTCATCTGATCATGATTGAACTTGTTTAGCAGCTGCCAGTCTTGTGTTCTTTGAAGAAAACTGCCTACCAGCAAAGAAGGGAGTTGTGTCAGGAAATCATTGTGGAATTAGGGTGACAGGAATAGAAATATGAACCTGAAACAGAAACAGACAACAACATTGGTATTTATTATATTCTCTATCTCCTGCACATTCCAGTATAAATATTTATAACTTTCCTGTTGACTGAGTTTTGTTTAGTACAGGACTAAGGGGCTGGTTGTGCCAGGACTAAGGGGCTGGTTGTTGCTGGTTTTTTTGGTGGTTTTTTGTTTGTTTGTTTGTTTGTTTGTTTGTTGGTTGTTGGGGTTTTTTTGTCTTTTTTTTTTTTTTTTTCTTTTTTTCCCCTTGATGCTTATTGCTAAATCAAACAGTCTGTCCATCTTTAATTGAGGGGAAGTTTCAAAGATGTCACTGTTAATCACAGTTGTGTTTTCAGCAGGAACAGCAGTACTGCAAGTTAAACATAAAACATACTGTCTTCATTACCTTCTTAAGTGCTTTATGGAATAGGACTGTTGGCCAGTACTAATGTAGGCTTAGAAAAGGCTATGATGTGAAGATATAAAGAATTGACATAATCTCTGGATCTTGTATTTTGTCATTCCATGGCAAAAATGATACTGTTCTAAGGACATGAGCAATAAATGAATAAATCAATTGTCAGCTATGTCTCTGCTTTGCAAATTACATAAGTATGCCTGATAATTGCATTATGTACTTAGAATCTAAGACAACTGGAGGTATCAAATTCATGTCCAGGAAAATTTTGAGTTTGTTCACTTCATGAAGGTCAACATCAGTGGTTTAATTTTTGTTTCCACGTATTTCTAAGATATTGCTAACAGACCTGATTTGCAGGTAAAAGGGGGAGACAGAGAACTATGCAGAAAGTACCAAATGTGACTTACTCATGATCTTTCAAAGAAGTCACAACTTGCCTTCAGTGGATTAAAACCAGACACTATTCAACATATATACTTGAAACATATTGTTGTGGGCCTTTTTTTCTGTTTGCTGTTGAGTTCAAAAGCATCTTTGTATTTCAACGGTCACCATTTTTGTATAGTCAATGCCAGACGCATTGTCTTGTTTTAGGAGTGTTGGCTGACCTCTTCGAGGTAAAGTAACTAATAAGAAAGTAAGAAGTAACCCATGACAAATGCTACCGAAATAAAATTATATTTATAATTCATCCAAGTGGATGAGTCTGAATAGAAAATTCTAACATTTAAGGTAACAAGATTTTTAGGTAAATTCTGATAATAGCAGCATTGACTTAGGTGAAGTGCTTGTTGTACTGATGAGTTATAATTATACAGTAACCAATCATTCATTTTTTAGTTGTAAATTTTAGTATTCTGTCAAGATAATTAAGCTGACCTGTGATGATATCAGTCTCAAACTCCAATTTTAAGTAATGACAGTAATTTTAAAGGGTAAAACCTAATAGTTGTGGTTTAAAACATCATCAGTGTCAAAAAATCACTAATGCAAAGTAAACCAGAATTTAGATTTTGGTTTAGCCCAAAAATGAAAATAATTTCTATATGTAAATGTAATCTCTTCCTCAAAACTGTAAACTTTCTGGTACATGAGGTGGGGCCTTCAAACCCTCAAGCAGATCAACGTTCCCACACATCACAGTGTCATCTGCAAACTTTGGTAAAGATATTGAACAGAACAGACCCTGGTACTGAGCCCTGGAGAGCAGCACTCGTGACTATTTGCCAGTTGGATTTAAGTCCATTCACCACTATTTGGTCTGGGCCAACCAGCCATTTTTTTACCCAGTGAAGATTACAAACATCCAAAGTCAACTCATTATTATTTTTTTTTCACCATAGAAAAAACTGTTTTTCTGCTACAGTAAAGTAATACTGTATTTTCAAGAATGATCTAAGTCTGGTCCTTTGTGAATAAGCATTTGGTATAGAATATATGGCGGTTGTCAAAAATTCTGCTGTAATATTCATGTCTAAAAAAGTCATTCAAAATGTTTAATTAATATTAGACTAAAATCATGAATATTTTGACAAATTACATTACACTACTTAATGAAAAAAAACAATATCTGGCAGATATCAACTACTAAATTGATGTAGAAATGAGTGTCAACTGCAAATCAAATATTTTTCATCAGAGTTTCTTTTTAAATGTTAATTTAACAGATATTTTCAATTGATTTGTAGTATATCAGTGTGGCTGAAAACAGTAAAGGCTTTATTTAGACTCTCTATATATGTTCTTTTGGAGGCTATGATTTTATGAGTTCATAATGGATTCTAGTCTGGATGGAACATTTATCTATTTCACTTAAATATGTATCCACAATTGATGCATCTGCATTAAATAAATCAAATATGTCAAATATTATCTGCTTCTGGAAGGTCTCAGATATCCCTTTTATAGATATCCTAGAAATGATATTCAGAGCTATACTTAATTAGCACAATATTTAGTTTTTTAGGGAGCAGAGCTTCTGAGGCCACAATGGTCTTACTGACAAATAAGTATATGTGGTCACAGTGTTGGATTCAATTCAAGTAAAAACAGACTTCAGACTTCAGGAAAATAATTGCAGGTCAAAAGAGTGGTCTAGTAGGTGCTGTAGTTGTTATTCAAGTTTTTACTGCTGTTAATCTCCTAAGTAAGGGATTCAGGTTATTACCTGTAGCTTTGAAGTTTTACTTTCTACCACAAATCAATTTTGAGCAAAATGAAGACATGTTGACAATGCCAGCATTTGCATTAAACTTCAGATTCTACTTACTTTTTACCCTGCTCGTGAATTTAAGTCATTTTGTGAAAGTGAAGAAGTCTGAAAATGTTTATGTTTAAAAGCTACAAAATCTTAATCATTTTTCATAGCTTGAATATATTAGCTTCACAACCAATTTTAATAGATTTAATTAAGCTCAAATAATAGGATAGTGAATCTTTAAATGCTCCAGTTAACTAGAAAATGGCATCATCTTCCTTTCACTCTCCCACACCGCTTTTAATTATTCCCCTTGAATTACTATTTGCTGTAATTAATTTTTTTCCTTGCAGAGGTGCCACTGTATAAAGTAGGGGGAAATGCAGGACTATTACACATGAATACAGTTCATCTGATAACTAATTTCTGAAGACATATGACTGATTGTAATGTAAAAGTGTTGCTTATGATAGACATATTTTAACCCCAGAGGGAGTGGAGACTACTGAAGTTTATGGCATGTTCATTCTAAGAGGCAATTAAGGATTTAAATCTTCCTTCCCTTTGTTACCCTCCCATCTCTGAATCTCAAAATATTCTGTGAATTGTTACCTTAAAAGAAGGAAATGACAAAGCTGAAGTCGGTACATTAAGTTTATCTGAACATTTATCAGTATAGCTCTTAGTTTTTCACTTCAAACTAATTATTTTTCATAATGTTTATTCTATGCTTAAATTTAGCATCTAAACTTAGAGTTTAGCCATTCACACACACAGGTAAGGACAAAGATACCCAAAGAGTACTCTATAAATTGTGGGAGTTGAACAAATTCTATACTTTTAATAATTTTCAAACACGAGACTTACAGGCACTGTATTTACCAGGTATAATACAAATTACCAAGTAACACCAGGCACTCTGTATTTACCAGAGTCTCCACCTCAATAAATACAGTTGCAAAGGGCTTTAGTTATGGAGTTTTATTTTAAAACTTGTATCACATCAGTTACCATCACGTACCTGCTATGATTCAGCATATGATTGTATATGGTCTTTTTTATCCCCAGATGTTCACCTGATGTGCCTCTAGGATACCAGATCATCTCAATTACCTTACTTGAAAATAAGTGCCAAAGTAGCCAGCATTTCAACCCTGTAAATGGCTGTTTGGTATCCTAAGAGTAAGGGTAGAAATGGTGCAAAGCAAGTTCTTACTTTCTGAGAAGATATATTTGTAAGATCAGTGTAAAAGACAACATAATCCTAACTCTACTGCCCAATAATATGGGAAGTTTTGTAGTCACAAGTAATGATGGTGGGATTCTCCCAAGAAGCATGGGGAAATTAAAATAAATATTTAGTCATTAATAGTTATTAACAGGAAATTGCTGTCCCATGAGATCTAGATGAGTTATTTCACTACTGCTGGTAGCAATGACTAGTCATGATCATGAAATAGTTTTTTGGTTTTTTGTTGACTCGCAGAGATCTCTTGAAATACCATTAAGCTTAAGAAGATGCATAAACAACACTAGAAGCGTTAGTAGCACAAGTTAGTTCACATGTTGGATTTTCTTTTCCTAATGAGATGCCTATGAAATCTCATTAAAATGAAATGACATATCAAATATTTCTTGACTATTGGTAATTTTCAAGTGTGTTTGACTGCAAGGCGAGATTTTCTGCTGTGAAATTATATGATGTAGCTGATCATTTTGGCTGTGGTATTATAAGGCAAAAAGCACAGATTCTGTTTTGGAACAGTAACAGCTGACACAAAAGTAGACATCTTGATAACTTAGCAAATGGAGTATTAAAAATTACAGGGGGAGGTGTGTTTAAAGATGCCATACAGTTAGTATTTTTTTATTTTAGTATTTTTTTATTTTATGACAGAGTTGTAAGATTATAACAGAGCAGAGGGGAAAAAACCACCAAAACCCACAAACAAGCCAAAGCAGAGGGTTGGTTGCTTTTCAAACAATGATTATAATTAAAGCTGTGCAGGGACACAGCTTATGGCTATTCAGATCTTCTAGGAGGTGACAGACAACTGCAAGATTCTTGCTGGTAAATTCATTAATCTAAATTTCTAGATGGCAGGAGGTTATAATTGCACATCTTTATTTTCTCATTTTGAATACTATCTTTCATGTGTCTCTATTTTGGGAGTTCGTAAAAATTATTATCATTCTGTTGCAGAATTTTTGAATGCAAGAGACTTTTTATGGTGCCCACAAATGCGGGTTTTTTTATGTCTTGTTTTGTTCTTTTTTTACCCTACGGATTTTAATCATCTTATATTAAAAATGTGATTAGAAGTCTAGTGTACACTGCATCAAAGTTTTACATATTTTAGTGCTCATGTTTACATTTTTTAGCTAATTTACATCAAGGAATCCTTATCAAATAGGGAGATAATTTCAATTTGCAAAAAAAAGCCATTGGCAAACGATTTCAAAGTAGTTTGATATAGTCTTTTAGATGTCTTAGATATTCATTAAAACTCTGATTGGTTTTAATGTACATTACTTGAGAGCCATGAAATTTGTTAATGGTTTGGGTAAAATTGCTTCTTTTCTTTTAAACAATCATAATATAATGAATTCTAAATTAATTAATGGTCATAAGCTACTGCACTAATGTGATTCCTAATTATTTAGAAGTTTTCTTCAGCTACTAGAAGAAGCCAAGATTTCAAGTAACTTATGAATACTTGTCATTCACATAATAATTTGAAACTTTTTATACAGATGTGCAGATGTACAGATGTACATTTCAGTTAGATGTAGAGTGGATCTGCTCAATTATTACTAAAAGAAAGATTGAGTTTAATTTTTGTGAAGTGTTACTGTAATAAACTCAAATAAAAAATATGGTTTGTTTTCAATATTCTCCTGGATAATTCAAAGTTCTGTACATTAACATAGCAATTCAAGAGTTTTATTTCTGACCGACGGGAAGGGAACACCTTTAGGTGTAGAAAATCTTTCCTTTCTCAGAAAGAAGCTCTTAGTAATTTCAGCTTCACCTAGATGCCTGGATTTCCAACTAAGCTCCAGTTTGACAATTTAAGCTCCAATTGCTGGCACTACAGATGACATCAGCACTGCTTTACCCGCAAGGAGGGCAATGACTCTTGTTGTGTCAGCCTTCAGCAGTGTTCTTACCCACGTGTAGTGTGAGGTGTGCTCTGCTGTTGGCAGTTCAGGAAAACTTAGGGGGAATAGACACAGAGAAAGGGGTGCTAGGAAGGGGGAAAGACTTTAAACCTCTCTGTCTGAAACTTTTATGCACATGGGTAAGTTGAAGATCCACTTAAAACAGCTCATTGGACAGATAGATACTGTGATTTCTAGTCATTGCTCATTTCAAAACCTTATTCTGGATGTTATAAGGCAAAATATAACACTAATTATAGAAATGACTTTTTTAATTAAAAAAAAATACCTTTATGTGTTGCTTATCATAAGAGGACGGATATTTGGGGAAATATTGTGTTTTTGTCTTGATGACTCAGTTCAAAAAAATTAAAAAGTTAATTGGTCAGTTCTTGGTAATAAGCAAGAATTTGTTGGAAGAGCGGTTATTTTAGCAAACAAAAAACCCCAAACAACAACCGAACAAACAGCAATTTTCTCTGTAAGGAAAAAAAGATTAGCACAGACTTAAGTGGTATCATTTCAGGGGTCTTCACAGAAATTTCTCTGACTCTGGAAGGTACTGGGAGGAGAAGTTATGAAGTGACTGTTCTCTGTGTATACATCTTAATCTAGGCAGAGGTTTTCTTTAAATTAATAACTTGAAAAGAGATACTTATTTACATTTGAGAGTGTAAATACTTCACAGTTAGCATATTACTAAATACAGGGCACAGAGAATGAATTTTAATAGACAGAGGGACAGTTGCTGTTCTGAGGATACATTTGGCTTTTGAGGAACAGTAGTCATTAGGAAAGTGACTAGGAATGTCACTGTTCATTACAGCTTCCCATTCATTTTGATGGATGTTCTTGTGACATGGATATTCTTGTCAAATGGATATGTTAAATCCAGTCCCAGAGCACAACCGTTTTGAATGACTGAAAAATGGAGGGCTACAAATATGTTCTGTCATTTAGCAGTTGTTAAATCTCCACCAAAATCTGTTTTCATCCATGATTTCAAATAGACTGGAATACTGTTCTCACCCTTTGTTTAATTAGAATTGGGGATTTTTATTTGTTTGGTTTGGTTTGGTTTCTTCTCAGTTGTTTGACAGTAAAAGTTAACTTTCTTCTATGCAAGTACTAAATTAGATTCTGTATTCATAGAACACATGAGTAAATGCTCAATATTTTTTAGGCATATAATTTAAATGCAAATGACTCCTAGGCTTTAAATGAATCATGTGCTTTACTAAATACGAACCAAAACAGTGAGCAGGGGCATGAGAGGTGGGAGGGAGCAGTTCTGTTAGAAGCATATGTTAGCTCTGTCTTCTTTCTGTGGTCTTAGGGCTGACTAACACGGTGTTCTACACCGTGAAATAATAAATTTTAATTGTTTTGTTTACAGCACACTGGATTTGTGAATTAGGCATAATTTATGTAAAACTATTGGGTGAGGCATAAGGATGTGGACAGTAGGTAGACTAAATAGATTGCATTACTAAATCTAGAAAACAGCATTCAATTAAATGAAAATTAAATTTTCAAGAAACACGATGATTGGTTATAGAAATGTGATTAACTCATTGCTTGTAATACTACCATTGGGGAAAAACACTTGTAATACAATAAATGGATTATAGTAAATGAAACTAAATTATTGTGTATTTAAAAGTTTAGAAGCATTATGTGTATTCTAAATTGGCCAGATATTTTTTTAAATAAATTCATCCCTAACATGTTGAAAAAAGATAGAAAGCTGTACTTTTCAAAATGAGAAAAAGTTTCTGATTTTAAGTATATTTAGAAAAGAAAAATACTAGTAAAATTTTAGGAGAATTTATTTCAATAAAAAGGTAAGTAATTATTATATTTTTTAATATTCTGATAAAAAATACAGTCTCAGCTCAACATTAAAAATATACCAAGTATGACACGTTCAAAATAAATCAGTATTAAAACAGATTTTATTATTTAACTGTGTGAATGTATTTTCACAGGCCAGAAAACTGACTGTACCAGTTTGCTTTGCACCTTGAAGACAGCAATGCATGACTGCAGTCGGTTTAAATTTGTAAAGGAGATTTGCATTCAGATCTTGTAGGTGAATAGTTCTCATTCATGCAAATGACAGGAGTTGCCATAAATATTTTAAAATGTGGCTCTTAGTTAGTAGTCCATTAAAACAATTGCATACCCAACCAGTCCAAGAAATTACCCTTCCTAATTTTCTGCCTAAAGAGCACTGTTATGAATTCATCAGAAATGCAGGAGGTCATGATGGCCTCTAGCAACTCTGTGGTAGTACTGTCTAGTAACAGCATGGAAAATCAGCCTATGCAGTTCTTTGAGAAGGATGCTGGGTCTTGGAGATGAATCAGAAGGTAAGCGAGATAGGCAAGAAATTCAGGCATACGGAGATCTCGTATGCCACTGAGTTTTGGGGACAAATGAAGGCACCAAGGTATGAAAGGGAGTGGTGGCCAGTGAAAGTCCTAAATATAAGAGATTTGAAGAACACAAGATGCCCCAGCATGTAAAATCATAGAATCACAGAATCATAGAATCAGCTGGGTTGGAAGGGACCTCCGAGATCATCAAGTCCAACCCTTGATCCACTACCTTTGTGGTTACTAGGCCTTGGCATTAAGTGCCACATCCAGTCTCTTTTTAAAAGTCTCCAGGGACGGAGAATCCACCACTTCCCTGGGCAGCCCATTCCAATGTCTGATCACCCTCTCTGTAAAGAAATTCTTTCTAATATCTAACCTAAACCTCCCCTGGCACAACTTGAGACCATGCCCTCTTGTCTTGCTGATAGTTGCCTGGAAAAAGAGACCAACCCCCACCTGGCTACAACCTCCTGTCAGGGAGTTGTAGAGAGTGATGAGGTCTCCCCTGAGCCTCCTCTTCTCCAGGCTAAACAGCCCCAGCTCCCTCAGCCTCTCCTCAAGGGACTTGTGCTCGAGTCCCTGCACCAGCCTATTTTCCCTCCTCTGGACCTGCTCCAGGACCTTGATATCCTTCCTGAAATATATGGGAAGAAGATCATATTTGGGTCTGTATTGGTAAGTGTAGGTGACAAAGAATGCAAAGGAGTAGTGAATTTTAGGGTTATCTGCCACTAATAGGAAAGCAAACAAAGAACTAGGAAGGGAGGAATGCAAGTGTCTTTTCACAGTGAAAAAAGTCTTTTCATAGTGAAAAAAATGCCTACAAGAGGAAGAAGCAACCTTTCCAGGAGCTGTTGGAAACTCAATTTCTTTTAAGCTTCCTCTGAGAACAGAAGAAAGTCTCTAGCAGATAGTTTGGCAATAGTTAGGAACAAAATAGTTAAAACATACTGCTTAACTGCCAGGCTCAAGACTAACTCCAGCATTTTGTCAAAGGAGGCCACACCAGAGCTAGCTGCTAATGAGAACTATTTTAGTTTCAAATAAGCCATCTCTGGATTTCCAAGCTACCACAGGTGAGGGGGCTAATATCCTTCTCCTCCCTCCCTACTCCTGATGCCAACTCTTATGCTCATCTGATAGCATAGCAAGTAAATTTTAAACCCTAACCCAGAATAAGGTTTCTTTCGTCTTCCAAAGGCCCACCCCCATGCTGTGAGGGAAGAAAACAGGTTAGTGTAGTCCTGTTACAGTGAGAGGGATGAACATTCTGTTTGGCAAAAATGCTCCAAATGCTTTCAAAGCATAGGAAGAAGAGAAAGTAGAAGAGAGTACCTGGACTTTCCTCATTTTGGTTGACAATGATCTATTAATCCTTCTGAAGCCTTCTCATGGTGCTTCTTCGGGCAAAGCCTGTCCACAAGCAAATGAAAAAGGGTGATCTGTATCAGAGAGCTATCTCTGAATGCTATTATCAGCTCTCTCTACTTGCCAATAGCTGCAGAGAACGTGTGTTGTAGCTATTAGCTGCATGGGTCATTTACTTTTGACCTTGATAATAGTAATTTTTACCTGTTTCCCTGTATATTTCTAAAACAAATTAATTTGCTTCATTGATTCTAAATCCCTTATAATACATACATCTCAAAGGTATGATGAATATCTTTAGGTTTTCCAGCACTGTTGTCTGCTTCCTTCTGTTTTAATATAATAAAGACTTTTTTTATTTTGTAAATTAGCAATGCATTTGAATTCTGCAGGTGGTTTTCCTGTATGCCTTAATATCTGTCTGATAATATCCTCTTGATGGTCAAAAAGACCACTTAGCCCATGTAGTATGGTCAATTTGCCATTGCTGTAGGCATTCACTCACGGCTGTATGATAGCTGAGCCTTTTTATTTTAAAATAGATGTGATTGCTCAACCATTTTACTACTTACCATTTTTTTGTGACAAATAGCATGAAGATGTACTGAATTTAATTTTTGGTAGAGAAACACTGTCAAGGCTACACAGTCGCACTTTGAAAGTTGTCCTTTACTACATCTATGCATTAGCATTTTTTTCACAAGCAATTTCTGAAAGAATGCTTCTCTCTAATGTCTTTTTTCTACCTTTATTATAGGCACTGCCAATTATAGTTATTGTAGATGCATTCTTGTTCAATTGCAATGGCAGCTCTTCTAAGTGTACATATATCCATACTGGAATGCAATATAAGCCCTTCTCATGTGTTTGTGTTTTGGTTTCTTTTTTTTTTAGTTTTTCTCCTTTGTGTGATTTTTTTATGTGTCTCTTCATAGCTAGAGGGAACGCTTTCCCATTTATGCCATTTCTTTTTCACTACTTAAAATTGACTGAAAGAGACAAATTTGCAACTGTGGTTTTATGGCTGTAGACAGATAATAGGTCAAAAATGACTGCTACTACAGTGTACAGTTTGCAATGATAGTTTAGCTTCTGGGAATGATGCAGGTATGGGAACACTGTCATCAGGACAGTGTAAAAAGCCCAGAGGTAGAACTCTCTGGAGGCAAAGCTCTCCAGAGGTGACAGTGGTAGAAATCTCCACAAGCAGAACCTTGAGAGTCTTTGTGAGTAAGAATGAGCATCACAACCAAGTTTGCTTTTTTCTGAAGCACGTGGCTCAGGACACTTGAACTGCTCTGAAAAAGATCTCTAGGGGACTATGGCTCTAGGTCAAGGGAAAGTGAAAAGGGATAATTTAATACCATGTTAAGAAACTCTGATTTCTGAGGATTTCTGGTATGCTCAAAAAATGGTGGAGTTTGTTTAAGAAAACCTGTGCTCTGGAGAGGATTCAGAACTTGGGATGCATCTTATATGTTGGTCTCATATGTATACTGAGTGGGTAATATGGGACAAAAAAAGCACTCTTTAACTTTCCAGAAAGTCAAGAAATTAGATGTATGTTATGTCTGGTGGAGTGCCAGATGATCCTCATGATGGAAGCCAAGCTTTCTGCATTATGTAAAATGCTGTTGCTATGGGTTTAAATTCCTTTTTGACCTAAAATCTCCTGCAGCCTTGGCAGAAGGAGGAATTCCTTATTTCCTTAGTGCCTTTTTTTTTTTTTAGCCTTGACGATCTGGGCTTTGAAATAAAAATAGAAAGTAATAGAAGTTTTTTTTAAAAAAAGAACATAATAATAAAGTGACAGAAAAAAAGTAAAAAAATATGAATGAGGGAAGCTACAGTTGTGCAAGGAGATAGAGTTTTGCTAACGTGCAATAGTACCTGGGAGTTTTCAGCAGAATTCAGGTTGATTTTGGATCAGAAATTTTATTTCTCTTTGTTTCCAAAATATTAATATTTTACACAGAAATTTTCAATAATTTAAATAACTGTGTTCCTTTAAGCCTATTGCAGGTTTATGCAGACCTTGAAACCATCTAGAAATTATGAAGTCTGAATATATTTAACCAGGGCAAGTGCCAGATTTTGCGCCTGGGATGGGGTAAGCCCCATGGAAAAGGACCTGGGGATCCTGGTTGATAGCAAGTTAAATCTGAGTCAGCAGTGCCCTGACAGCCAGGAGGGCCAACTGTGTCCTGGGGGCATCAGGCAAAGCATCACCAGCTGGTCAAGGAGGAGATTGTTCCTCTTTGCTCTGCACTGGGGCAGCTTCACCTTGAATATTGTGTGCAGTTTTGGGCACCACAACATAAAAAGTATATTAAGCCATTAGAGTGTCCAAATGAGGGCAACAAAGACAGTGAAGGGTCTGAAGGCCATACAAGAAGCACCTGAGGTCGCTTGGTCTTTTCAGTCTGGAGAAGAGGAGACTGAGAGGAGACCTCATTGCTGGTGCAACTTTCTAATCAGGGAGAGTGGAGGTGCAGACACTGATTTCTTTTCTGTGGTGGCCAGTGACAGGACCTGAGGGGATGGCATGAAGCTGTGTCAGGGTTTAGATTAGATATTAGGAAAAGGGTCTTCACCCAGAGGGTGGCTGGGCACTGGAACAGGCTCCCCAAGGAAGTAGTCACAGCACCAAGCAGTGACAGATTTCAAGAAGCATTTAGACAGTACTCTCAAGCATATAGTGTGATTCTGGGGTCTGTCCTGTGCAGGGACAGGAATTTGATGATCCTTGTGTGTCCCTTCCAACTTAGAATATTATATGGCATTGTAATAGCTATCAAAATTTGTCTTATGTACATGGAAATTTGAGTTTTGAAGTTTTCAACAATTCCTGTATAAAACACGTCAGGAATAGCATATTCTATTTGCCAACTACAACATGATCATGGTTTTATAGTTTCCTGATCTGTCCTGGTTAGGTTAATGCAGTGCTGGCTAAGATTTATCTGACCTGCAAAGATGTCACTGGTTTAGTCTAGATTAATATTTAGTGCTCATGTATGCTGGGACTGCCCCTAATTAAAAAAGAAATCATATCACAACTGCAGATACAGCGGCAATAAACAGACAAACAAGCAAACAAAAGCTTTTGTTTCGTGAACCCCACAAAAAAGCAGTTGAAGAAACTGTATGAGTTTCATTGGGAGCAGTATTCTTGCAGTATTCTTCATTTCCTGGCACTGATCAGAACTGAGATCAGTAAGGGAGATTTCTTCCTGTCCTCCTACCTACATCATTTTCCATCACTGCAGTCAACCAGGCAGCAACATGCAGACAAACCTGGGAAGGAGGCAGTCAGGGAAACAAACAAAAGAAAGAGAAGGCTGCTAACATTTTTTCTAATCATGTTTTCTGGTGGTTTGTTTTTCTATTTATGTGTTTTAAATTCTGCTATCACATTAACTTGGGAAATACCTTTTGGTTTTACATTTGGAGTCAACTTTTAATTCTCTTTGAAGATCTAAACACTGTAGGACACATTTGTCTTCTATGAATGCAATACTTTCTCTGTGAGGATGACACAGAACTTCAAATCATAAGATGACCTGTGGAAAGATGAAAGGATTTGCCTCTCTATCTCATGCAATTTTTCTTGGCCTAATTAATGGTGAGGCTTCACAAGATGGCAGAGATGATCTAACAAATCACAGCTGTCAAAGGCTTCCCCTTTCTCTTTCATGTTGTCTGCCAGCTGCCTTCTGACGCCAAGCTCCATGCTGTTTTTTTTCCCATGCAGTGATTTCAGTGCTCATTTGACTACTCAGTGTATTGATTCATCTTGCTAAACTGCCAGGATGTTAACCTGACAAGAAAAGCAAATTGCTTTATTTGAGGTTCGTGAGTCTTATTTGGCTTACCTGAGAGCTGAGAGAAGTGCCAGAGCTGGTCCATGTGGCATCACAAGGTCTAGGGATATACCCGTGTAAGTGAGCAATCAGACCAATGCAGTTGTAACAGGAAAACTTCATTTGCATGGTTTTCTTTTGTTTTTCTTTCTGTCCAGTAAATTACATACAATGTTCCTAACTACCTCTTTTGGCTGTTTTCCTGAACGAAGCTTGTGAGAATATACTGTAGAAATAGCAATAAACATTTAATTCTTTGTGAGGCACAAATATAATCATTAAAGCATGCAAATCATATATTTAGTAAGAAAATTACAAAATGAAAAAGCATAAATATCAGCTTACATAGAAATAGAAGAAAAATTACAGATCTTTTTCCAATTGTTAATACAATACAGGAGAGGTCTACTTATCTTACTAGTGTATTAAATGCTTATCAGTGTTTTGTGTGGGATAGCTTTATTCCCACTGTAAAGCAATTTGACTACAATAGCCAATTGCTTTTCAGTACTTTACTATGAATCTGTACTATACTGTACTACTGTATCATCAGATTTCTAGGAAAAGGACTTTTTGTTTTGACACCTTTCTCCTATTATTTAGTGCTGTGTATGCTGGGATTGTTCTGGCTGTGTAAATAGCAGTTGACTGTGTGTGCATGTGTATGTGAGAGATGGAGAAAGAGGGAGAGTGATGGAGAAACATGGGGAGAGGGGTGGTGCAGAGGGGAGGGAAGAAGAGAAAGGTTACACCCAGACAATAGCTAAAAAAATCCAGGGTTCCCCAAAACAGTGTGCTAATAGGTTTGCTACCTGGCTTGATCATATGGAAGTTGGACAAAATATTTACCATAGTCTGCTGGTGGTTAATTTTTCGTTTGAAGAGGAGACGGCAGCTTTGGAGCTACATAAGAGCTGAATGTCTTATAATGCTGTGTGCTGAGAAGGAATGAGAAGAAATTTGAATATCAAAAAAGCAGAAACAACCCAGCCTTTACTTGCCAAAACTGACATGCTGTTAGTTCTGTGGAGAAAGAATATTCAAATCTACCTGCTGCTTTTAATGAATCCTAAGATATCTGCTGCAAACATGGGTATCAGATCAAGTGCTGACTAAATGAATACTGACCACCACAGAGCTGCTGATTAAAGGCCTTTTTACTAGGTTGGTCTAATTTAGCACTCTGCATTTTGGAGACACTTTGATGATCCTTTTCTGTAGCAGCAGTATACTAAATGTAAATAGCTAATTCCAGCTTTGTGACTGGATTGTAAAGAAGTTGCCCTACTCTGTCAGCCATGTAAATAATATATGAATGCTAGCACAAAACCAAGAAAACCTCGATATCTTTCCTTACTATCAACTTTCAGAGGAATGATATTCTCACCTGGTATCCTTTGGTTATTCAGATTTCTCGTTTTGATGCTGAAGATTTTGGAAGTAAATAAAGAAATTTTGACTCTCATTATCTGTGTCACTGTGGATTAGAGTATGATAATGCAATAAGATATAATAAGAGACAGAAGTGATACCTGTTAGGAAGAAGCCATTACATGAGTTGATAAAATTATAAGGCAATATTTTTTTTAATTTCTGTAATATTTACATGCATACTACATAACCTTGTACCTCAGACCACTGACATATACAAATTGCTTGTATATTGACGTAGTATTGGTTTAGTAGTGTAAATCACAGATTCTATAAGGAAATTAGTATTGCATCAACTGAAAACTATTCGTCAGTATCCCAATAATAATATATCTGGGGGCAGCCTTAAGAAAACAGTAGAAGGTAGAACAAAAATTAAAAAGAATCAAAACATTTTTCTACTTGGAAGTAACTGCTGCTAGTGGAAATCTTCGCTCAGTGTAGGATTACTGGGTTTATGCGGTTGTTTGCTTTTTTTTTTCTTTTCTACTTTTCAGCTACAAGAGTGGATTTTGCCCACCAAGATGCAAACATTGCTCTAGGGTTTGTTCCAGCCCAATTGTTGCCCTAGAGTTGTGGTGTGTTACAGATAAACATGACAATTTCTTGCAGTGATTGGTAAACCGTGTGGATGGCTTGGTACATCTCACTGTTTCTCTAGTTTCAGAATACCTATAAAGAAAAAAGTATTAAGTGTATATAAGTGAGAAAGAAAAGAGATGAGGGAAGCACATGGGATCAGGTAGAAATGTCAACCCATATTCACACCCTGACACACAGGCTCAGAGATGAAGTTAACAAGAGGGCCAGGATGAACAAATTGTCCATTTTGCAGCTGACAGAGCTGATGTTCTTGTCCTTGAAAGAAATGCCACAAAGCACTGGCAGCTGTCTTTCTTCTTCTAATCAGTTCCCAAACTCTTCTCTGATTTGCAGCCCCCGGAGAATTTATTATTTTCATTTCATTTTTTTTTTTCCCTGCTGGCTTCCCCTTCTCTACTTCTTCATGGATTTTTGCCATTTGCCTCAACTTTGTCCCATGGAAAGCACTGAGGATACTTTAATGTGACAATGCATCATCATATTAAAATATCTGTCATGCTGTTAGATTGCTGTATAGAAAATAAAAGATTAATAACATATTTTCAATGTCGTTCATTTCCAGCAAAGTCGTTCTGCCTTGAGAATTGTATTTTTAGTGATAGGTTGGCAAAATTTACAGGAATTTTTATAACTAGTTTTACCTGTTTTATAGATAGTTTTACTTGTTATAACATGATGGCTTTTATTTGAATGGATTGCATTAAAAGAAATGGGAAAGGTCTATACAGCTAAAGCAGATCTCAAGTAGAAATCATTAAACTATAAATAAGAAGAGTATTAAGTGTTTTTTTAATTGATGCCTCCAGAGCAACCATCACATTAGACACAATGCAGCCTTAAAGTTGCATTATACATTGATACATCAATAACATAAGTCCTGCCCTCCCTTCTCTTTCCTTCTCCTCTCCCTTTTTGGCTCATGGAAGATCTGACATGAAACAGAAGGGTTACTGACTTTGCTGCAGTAGTAAAAATAAGACAGAGAACCTTCTGATCCTGTGGTTTTTAACCTGAGAGTGGATGAGTTATCTCATCCCCCACTCTCATTCTGTTCAGTCTCAGCTTATGCAAGAAGTGAAATGCATGAATTTTTATTATAGATTTCCCAAACGCAAGGGGAGCATTTAAAGGAAATTCTTATTTCACAGCCTTCTACACAAAGTCTTTGCTAACTTCTTTGTGTTCACATATAATTGTATGTTCTTTTAGGAGGCTTACTGTTAGATCAACAGTAATGCAAGAAAAAGATACTGCTTAGCCTTCTGCACTTGTTTCACTTTTTGTCATGCTAGATCTTACATATTCATGAGACAAAGAACCTGCTCTTGCCTTGGTAGTTGTGCAGTCCAGACCCACCAGAACCTGATAAAACTTGCTAAACCCATTGAAACCCAGAAAAAAGTGGCCTTTATATTTCTGCCTTTCTCATTGCACTACATTTGTAGTGCCTATTTGTAATGCCTATAACTGTGATAGCCAGTAAAATCTCCACTGAGCTTTAATATGTAGATAAATGACAATGTAAGAACTTTATGATGTGTTTCAACATTGTTAAAAATATATGTATCTATGGAAACTTGTTAAAACAACAGAAAAAATGTTGTTACAAGATGGGAGGTGAGATATAGTCCCTTCAGGCAAAAGCCTACAGTTTCTTGGGTGTAGACCAGACTGCACCAAAAGCAGTAGCTATTTGTTTTGGGGTAGCTGGTTTTTTTTCTGGATAACCATAGTAGAAGTGTTTGTCTAGTAAGGTAAGAACTTTACTTCAGTCCTGTGCAACAACAACCAGTATTTCTTACCTGATTTAATTTTTCTTTGTTGAATTATTTCTACGAATGGATGTCATAAATTAGTACCATGAAAGTTGCTAGGTAATGTGTCTGGTGTTTGAAAGAATGGAGTTAAGGGAAGCATTGCACCTTGGCCTTGGCTTCCTATTTGACTCTCATTTTTAACTTTTCTCACAACACCAAAATTGTAAAAAAAAAAAAACATATTCCCATGTTCCAACTTAGACTAAGTTCATTGTTTTACCCGATTATCACATAATCTGATGATATCATTTTTTGTCAATTAAATGTTACATGTATAGAGGGTAAGAAACAAGTGAAAGGCCAACAATATTTGCATTATATTTCCTCGTCAACATTGGAAATGTCTTCTATATTTCATATAATTTCCCATGTTCAGGCTGTGTGTTTCTTCCATTTTTATTATGGTCAGTATTGCAAACGTAATCTGTGGAAACACAGTGTCATAAAATTAGAGCAACAACTGGAGTAACTGCTATGGATACTACAGTAATGAATTGTATTCTGTAGTCAAGGTCTACTTGCTTTTGATAGCCACTTTAGGTAATTTTCATCCCGCATTTAAGGCAATTGCTTATCCATAATAATATCTGTAGCTAGTTACAAACACACTGCAATAGCTTTACTGAGGCTGTAACACCCCTTGTAGCAAACCCTTGTCTGTGACAACAGCTAACATTGCTGGGTTAGGAACTGGCTGGAGGGTCGGGCCCAGAGGGTGGTGGTGAACGGGGCTGCATCGAGTTGGGGGCCAGTCACCCATGGTGTCCCCCAGGGATCAGTGTTGGGCTCAGTCCTGTTTAATATCTTTATTGATGATCTGGATGAGGAGATTGAGTCCACCATCAGCAAATTTGCAGATGACACCAAGATGGGGGTGGTGTCAATCTCCTGGAGGGTTGAATCCAATGGTATGATGTTTAAGAAGACCAAGTGC
Source organism: Manacus vitellinus (assembly GCF_001715985.3). Lineage (NCBI taxonomy): Eukaryota > Metazoa > Chordata > Aves > Passeriformes > Pipridae > Manacus > Manacus vitellinus. The sequence goes on along the minus strand of NW_021940917.1, from coordinate 11,806,198 downwards.
CAGGTCCTGCCCTTTGGCCACAACCCCCTGCAGCGCTACAGGCTGGGGACAGCATGGCTGGAGAGCAGCCAGGCAGAAAAGGACCTGAGAGTTTGGATTGACAGGAAGCTGAACATGAGCCAGAGTGTGCCCAGGGGGACAAGAAGGCCGATGACATCCTGGTCTGTATGAGCAATAGTGTGGCCAGCAGGAGCAGGGAAGTGATTCTTCCCCTGTACTCAGCACTGGTGAGGCCACCCCAGAAGTGCTGTGTCCAGTTCTGGGCCCCTTAGTTCAGGAAGGACATTGAGGGGCTGGAAACTGTCCAAAGAAGGACAATGAGGCTGGTGAAGGAACTGGAGGCCCTATGAGGAGAGGCTGAGGGAGCTGGGGTTGTTTAGCATGGAGAAGAGGAGGCTCAGGGGACACCTCATCACTCTCTACAACTACCTGAAAAGAGGCTGTAGCCAGGTGGGGGTTGGTCTTTTCTCCCAGGCAACCAGCAATAGAAAAAGACGGCATGGCCTTAAGCTGTGCCAGGGGGGTCTAGGTTAAATATTAGAATGAAATTCTTTACAGAGTGATCAGACATTGGAATGGGCTGCCCAGGGAGGTGATGGAGTCACCGTCCCTGGTGGCATTTAAGAAGAGACTGGATGTGGCACTCAGTGCCATGGTTGAGTTGACATGGTGGTGTTGGGTCATGGGTTGGACTCGATGATCTCAGAGGTCTTTTCCAACCTGGTTGATTCTGTGATTCTGTGATTGTTATGGTCTGAGCTAGACATGGAGCAGTACATTCAGGAATACATACTGCAATGCTAGGGCTTATCTTTCCAAATGAGGTAATCTTTTACCTGACAAGAGAACAAGAATTAATTCTGCTGTCTTCAGAACAGACTCAGATGTACTGCTTTTTTTGCCAGGGTACTGAAGGATCAGTATTAAGCCTCGTCTGGCCTGATTAACTTGGTTTGCAATCTTGCAACAAGATTTATTAGTTGTCTACCTGTCTGTACATATAATATTTTTTGTCCAGGTATTTTTAAAGTCTTCTGTCTTTTAGTGCATTCAGAATCCTAGTTCTAGCCTGAATATTACTGTCAGTAGTCTTGCCCTCTGTTGCTGTTTGTAGTTAATTAGGATAGAATTAACAGACTATTCACCCAGAATTTAAGAAGCAGGAGTTGTCTTAGTGTTGGCTTCTTCTTCTTCTTCATTTGATAAATGTCTGCTGTCATGGTTCAATAAGGTATGAGCCGCACTCTGTTAATTTTGGCAGTTTGTGTTTGCTGAGGAGGCTTGGCTTGGCCTCCCAAATATTCACCTAATTCCACTTAATTTATTTACTTTCATTAATTTCTTGCATAATTCTATGGTCAACCATGTGGCCATTTTTAACACTAATTGGACACAAAGCTGAATGCAAAAATTTTTATTAAGTTGAAGAGAGGAAAATTCTGATTTAGGCTTTTTTCAGTTAACTTGACAGATGCATAGATAGCCCTAGATGGGTAGATTCAAAGAACAAAGAATGCTGGCATAGACAGTGTCACTACTTTTTCAAATTTGCATCTGATGATGCATTTTCAGATAAACAGACCTAATCACTCTCAATTTGATGCAGGGACACTTGTGTCTGAGTTTTTAGTTTTAAAAAAGTACATGAAACAAACTGAAGAAACATGAAGGGACTCAATTATAGAGATATGCCATTTCAATAGGTCCATTGCTAATAATATTTTCCATTAAAATGGGGGATTTGGGGCCTGGCTGTTTTCCTTTGTCACTTTAAAGTGTAAATATAAATATTTTTATAATGCTCTGGAATACTGAGTATATTCCTTTGAAGAGTTGTGCAGCATACTTGGATGAAAGACTTTCACGTCTTTAGGTATTGACTACTGTCCTGATGGCCATTGTGCCAGGTGATACCACATTACACCATTGCCAGGGCAGAGAAAAGGGACTCTCTCTCTCACTTCCAGGAAGGAGGGACACCCCTTTCCAGTGGAATAAAAGCATGACCATTGTTCATTGTCTCAGGGTCTGTGGTGAACATTTTTACATGTGAATCATTCTCTCTTTATGAATACTTTTGTTATTAATATTGTTGCAGTTACTGATAATTTTCTTATCTCCATGTTGTTTCCAGTAAATTTTTCTTATCTAAACATGATCTTTGCCTTTTATGCCTCCAATTCTCCTCTCCAGCCACGTGAAGTAGGGGGGCAGAGGGTGGAGGAGAGGGGGATCAAGTGAGCAGTTACTTGGAAAGTCTTGGTGGGAGAACTAGGTTAGCGAGTACTGTTCCTAAACCATGACAACTACTCAGTTGTTTTACTCCTGTTATATGAAGAATAATACGTCTCCTTATGCTTTTACCAGGTCACTTAGAATTTATTTTCAAGTCAAAAAACTCCCAAGCCTTCTTCACCTCTTTGCTAATATACATTCTTTGGGCCTGGCATAAAATCCTATTGTTTTGTTCAGAATCCTTGTCATTAATAACATCTTTTTTGTGAGAGTGAAATATATCAGGAAGCAACATTATCTCTTCTGTCCTGTATATTGAATTTGTGTTCATGCACTCCAATCAGTCCAATGTGTCTTTTCACAGCAGGTGTGAACATAAACACGTGCTTTCAGGGGTCTTTAAGCAGTAACCAGTAGTATTATCCCTTTATAGTTATATTAATTGGTTGTTTTGTTCAACTCATCATTCTGAAGTTGACTTTTTTGTTCACAGACTATGTGAGAAAAAGTAAATGGAACATTGATCATAGAAATTTAAGCTTCATGGTTGATAACCATAGTTTAATTTCTAAAATGCTATGCAACATGAAGCTTTTGAAATCAACTGCACTTTATTCCAGTAAAGGGGTCATATAGCTAAAATCTGGGTTGGACAAGATGGGGATATATCCAAAGGTAAGTGTGAAACAAAGATAATTAAAGATCTGAATCCTTTAAAGAAAGCCCGATGGTGGGTTAGCTACTTGTTTCATCCATATCTTTTTTTTTCAGTAGGTATAGTTTTATGGAATAGATAGCAGAAGGGATTGTCTGTCAGTATGTTACCCTGGTGGCCTTCCTGAATTTCTTGGCCCAGCCACCAATAAACTTTTAGCATTTGACACACAGCTTAATACATGCAGCTGCATGCCAAGTTTCTGCAACCAAAACAATGCATCATGTACAGTAAGAAGAAATAAATGTCTAAAAGCATGACAAAAATATCCTCTGCAGCTGTAGAACAATGATAAGCTTATTCTTTTCAGAAAGGAAAGATTTTTTATTTCAAGTTCAATACTCTTTAATGTTTTGGACAAAAACCCAAAAGGACAGCAGCCAAGTGATGAGAGGAGTTCTGTTTGGACAGACTACTAGAAATTATTTTGAAGACTGTCAGGTTTAATGTACTGAAATACATATAATACTGGAAGTGAAGCTCTGCCTTTCTGACATTCTATTAGTGATCATAAACAAGACAGAAAAAAAGGACATATGGAGAGATGAACCACTTAGTCTTGATGAGCAGCAAAAATTCGAATTCTTCAGCTACATTTTAAGACAAAACAAGAAAGAAATACTGTTTTTTCATGCCTTGAAAGTTCAACAAGGTACTTTACTTTAGAAGATTCCTAAGAGTTTGCGTTACAAATGGAAGACGATAGGAAAGATAACAAAACAGGAACCAAATTGCTGATTCTGTCTGGGAAGATGAATTGCGACTATCAAAAATTACCAATTTTGCTGATAAAGATAGATCTCCATCTCACTCCTCTGTATCGAGCTTTTGATTCATGTGGAGTTTTGCCTTCTACTTTTGATGGTGTTGATCTTATTCTTACAGGATAACACATTAGCATGAAGAACCTGGACTCTGTGCTTCATTGTAGAGATACATTAATCCAAATTTTAGCTTCCCACTGACTGAGTTAAAACAGGATGAAAGTAGTCTTTGTTCATTTAAGTCACAGTATGTATTCTGTCTACAAGAAATCTGTATAGCAGTCTTTGGGAACAAGAAAAAACTTTTGCATGGAGGTTTGTCATATGCCCATAGTCAATGATAACAAGCACAATGAAATCAAACTGCAATGTAATTTTTAAAATATATTAAAAAATAAATTGCAACTGTACAAATAAGGAAGTACTTGATTAGAACACCTGTGTGAAGTAGCTTAGTCAGTCAAGTAAGGTGTAAGTGCAGCTAATTTGCATTAAGGTAATGGGATTAATGAATGACTCTGAGGTCTCTTTGGATCATACTTTTCGCTGTCACCCCCATTTAAAATAAAATTCTCCTCTTCAGGTGGAAATTGTCAGCTGGAGAAATGTAGAACAGCTCAGAAAATAGAAGGTATTTTAATTGGAGAATTTGTTCTGCCATATTTATCCCTTAAAGATGAGGGTGAGAATTGCAGTAATCCTTATGTTTTATATATACAAAAATTGTGATTCTGAATCTATGTACATAGGTATAAAGAGTATAGCAATGTAAAGGAAGAAATCTTTCAAACCTAGTCAGTGAGCTTGAATTGTCTCTATTTTTTCTGTTGCTTGAAGTTCATGTGCAAACAAAACACCCAAGGTGAAGTCTCTTGTTCCCAAGCATCCCAGATTTTAGTATCTTATTGTGCAAACCAGCAATACATGAAAATGTCACCATAGTTGGGGTTGTCTCCGAACCTCACCTTAAAAATATTCCCTCTGGAGCCCATAGGAAGCATGAAGCTGCACCACATTGGTCTGTAGGCCAGTCCAAATTCTACATGGTTTGCATGAACTGGAACAACCAAGTCAAGCTGGATCTTAGCTTGTCCCAGTAACTGAGGTTTGACTGGTTGAACATAAGCTAGTTCAGCCTTGTTTGGATTTTTGTGGAGACACTGAATATCCTTGCACCAAAAGCCCCAATGTGCTCTCTAGGACTCTGGATAGCCTGGGTTTTCAATTACCTTCATATTGTCTGAGTTAATAGAGTTGGCCATAGAGTACCAGAAACACTGACACCATAGAATCATAGGATCTTTTGGGAAAGAAAGCGGAACAAACCAGGATTTTCACCCTTTGAGTAGTAAGTATCTCCTATACTGTTCTTCTCAAGTGTAGGCCTAAAGAGTACAGAGAAAGTCAACAATGTAGAACATCTTTTGTATGAAGAGATAGTTATTCATGAACATGAAAAAAAAAGTGAATGGGTTATGATCTAGACGTACTGTAAAACTGAATGGTGTGAAGGCAAGGAGAGCATCATTATTTTCTGTTTCCCACAACACAAAAACAAAAAAAGCATCAGATGGTCTTGTTGCATAGGGTTTTTAGAATGTTTGAAAGGTACTTATTCCTATAATACACCATATACCTTATAAAAATGTAGATACAGGCTTTATGTTGAAAAAATAATCATTGTAATCTTGTCCATTGCAGACAGACAAAACTGTTGCTGTTTCAAAGCTCACCAAAGTTTTCCCAAAGTTTACATATCTTAGTCTTCATGTCCATATTATCTTATTTGGAAGGGATAGAAATACTGAATATCTGTGTCTGCCTTTCTTCTTGCCACAAATTATAAGTTGGGTTTTTTTTAAAGTTTCCAACTAAGGTCAAAATACAAATCTGAAATAGCAACTGGAGAAAGCAGAGCTCTTACAGTGAGGTTTCATTTATAATTTTAAGGCTGCTGCTGAACTGCTTCAATGCTGCATGATTGGATATGACAAGTGCTGGGTGGCTGACAGTCTTGCCAGAAAACACATCCCACTTTAGCCAACAGCTCTTGGGTGTGTGGTAGGAATTTCTTTGTGTATCTATCTATCTTCTGGTAGGTAAGAATTGGATTAGAATACCTTAAATTAATTTAGGTGATCCCAGTGGTCCATGTGAATCAGTTTGCTGGATTGTATGCTGCAACAATATCATAAGAAGTGATGGACATTTCAGAGTTGTAGTGTTTTCTCCTGGGTTTAGCACCTTCCTTAGCCATGATCCATCATGAAATGGCATCTGTCCATTTGACAGATTTCTATTTTTTAGGTTAGGAAATTCCTTAAATGTCATTCTACTGTGTCTTACCAGTTTTCTCTTTTCAGTGAGACAGCTTGTATAAAACCATCAGTTGCTATAAAAAAATAAGTTGTCTGTATGGCTGTGATAAATCCTTTAAAATGCCACTAACACCAAGAACAGCAATATCCCTGCTGTTTTAATCTGGTCTGTCCTTGCCACTCAACGCAGTCCCATCCTTTTAATAAATTTTAATCTAGTTTCTCATATCTATGAAATGCATGTTTAGAAAGTTCCATCTGTGTACTGACATATATGTATTTATGTATGTACACATATATATGCACAGATGCATATGTATATGTTTGTCATGTATGTATTTATGTGTATATGCATTTAGGCCAAGCCTAGTTTACACAGCTTTGTGAAGGTTTACACATAGCTGATATAAGCTAGAATAGCAATTGCAAATAACAAGAGTGTTCATTTGTTTTCATGCAATGATAATTATGGTGAAGACCACATCATATATATATATATATTTTTATGAAGTCTGCACAGACTTTTTCTTGAATTTGTTGTTCACAATTAACCCTTTTAATAATCAAAGAGGAAAATGTGCCCTTTTTAAAGGAATTCAATTTTGGAATTATTTTTCATCACTAGCAGAGTTTTCTGGATTTGGAACATGGACTCTCTATGTACTCTAGCAGTACAATACATGCTGTGGATCAATTCATAGATTACTTATGTGTTGGTTAACCTTCTGTATATATTCATGGATTTTCATTGATACTGGTTTCATAATATAGATCACTTGTTTTAGCATCCTAAGAACTCCAGAAGCACTGATGAAAGCTCATTATTTGCAACACCCCTGTAGATGAGGGATGTCAAAAAGGAAATACAAAATTTTATTCACTGTGTTTACGTAAAAGAGCTGAATTGTGTTACATGTCACTGAAAGTAATAAAGCTTCAAGCAGAAGCTTTGTGAACATGTACGTGTCTGTTCTAAATGTATTGATTCTAAAATCAGGTTATCCTTGACCATCATGATTTGGAACTTCTATCTTTATTTAGGGCTTTTGTGAATAAAGGCCAAAGTGCAGTAATAGGTGCTAATATTTATAAAACAGAACATCAAACTTTTTTCCATTACCCTCCTACTGTGAAGAAAGAAAGTGCAATCAGTACCATCAAGAATTAGACTCATTTTGTCCTGTGTCTTGGTCTTGTTTAGAAATTCCATTTAATTTTCAGATGTTGATCACTCTTCATATTTCTCTGCAAGGTAAACAAATATAGCATTAATATCTTATTTAAGTAGCTTAGAATGGAAACCATGAAGATATATGTTTAAAGATTTTTTTTTTTTTTTGCTTTTTTTTTCTGTAATGAACTAGATACTGGACCAAGAATAGAATTAAAAGTTTTGATTCAGTTTTCTATGAGTTACTATACTGTTTCATAGTATTTTAATGGTTTTTTCTTGGGATCGTAGGGGCAGTTAGGTTTTTTTGTTTCCTTTTTTGCAAACACAACTGGAAAAGCAGGAAATGTCAGGAATGTTATGCAAGCTCATATGTTTATTCTAAAAATGTCTGTACTTTGCTACAAACTAGCAGTAATTGAACAGCCTAGTTTTACCTGATCCTACACTGAATGAAGCTCTGGAATCATGAAAATTGGCTGCACTTCCGTCATTCTTTCACCTCTGTTTGGATGTCCCATAAGGCACGTTTCAAATTTCAATCCTGTGCCCAGTTCTGTCAGCCCAAATCAGAGTTAACTGTGTAGAGACTGTTGGAGAGCAGTGGGGGGGTTATTTCTTCAGGTACAAACAAATGCTGGCAAAGCTGCTTGGTTACTTTTTAGTACATAGTTAAGGACGTTCAACACATTTGTTTACAGAAGTTTAGTCACTCAATATGTTCATGCATTTCCATAGCACTTAACAGACTTTGTAGGTCTTATTCATTACATTCAGGACACGTCAATGCAGTAGAGCTAGCTGGAACAAGAAAAAATTTATTAGCATTTAATTAGAGATTGTTGGAAAGAACAAAATGCCTGACTTCTGTGTTGCGACTGACAAGTGTCCCTAAATAAGTGTGAAAGTATTTATGCAAGGTTATCCTTGAGCTTTGTATTTGAATTTGGGTTTCAGCTTAGGGTCTTCCTTGTCATGGGCTTCCTCTGCTTCTGTGTTAACATTTTTGCTTAAAGACCTTCAAGTACTCAGTATTCCTGAGCCTACAATTTTTTTTTTAGAAATAAGTAGGTTTTGCCAAAAGCTGCTATTGATCATTACTAGCTTTAGTACAGCAATTCAGGTTTTAAAACTCATAATTTGCAAAATTTTAAATTGCAATTTTCTTAGTCTTCAGGCATACCCTTTAACTTTCTTTGGTCCAGCTGTTCTTTGCTTCCGTGTATGAAAGACACGTCATTCTTTTCATTGTATACCCATTCCTTATATTTCTATGGCACAGAATTACAAGTTGCCACCTTCTAGTTGTCACCACGCCTCAGTTTGCTGATGCCTTAATTGGCAGTCTCATGCAAGTTCATGGACATCTTCTCTGTATTGGAATTAAGTTATTTTGTTTTAATGCTTTCAAGTGCTTATATTATTTTTCCTCCTGAGCTCATTTCCCTTTTCCCGCATGACATTTTTTAGAGGAACAAGATTTGATGTTGGTTTCCTGTAAAATTCATCCTGTTGTCCAATAAAATGTGTGCTGTCTTGTAGCTGGCTTGTAGGCATGGGGACATGCTTATAACTAAGCACATATTTAGTAAGCTTGCTATATTCCAAAGATTGGGATCACTGTTTTGGGTAGTTTCCAAAGTGATCTATGTGTCTAAAGTTTAACGGCCCAGAACTGAGGCTCTTTTCCTTCAGATTGCACTCCTACTGGTAAATTAGAACTGTCCTCTGTTTAAGAAATGTTTATGATTATTATGATTATTATGAATATTTGAAATAGTTAATTATAAGACACAGAATTGTACTTTTCTTAGAATCTGAATCAAGTGTTTTAGATATGGCAAGCACAATGACAAACTTTTTTGGCAAATTGCAACAGCTAACACTGACAAAGGATGTCATTAATACTTCTGTAGTTTTATTTCTGTAGCACTAAACACATTATTTTGACTTTATGTCAGGTGCATAGTGTGCCGCAAAAATTTGGGGGTTTGCCTGGATTTGTTCAACTTCTGATTAAAAAAAAAATACCAAAAAACCAATGTACCCTGCTATTCCTGCCAAAAAATTACTAATCTCCTCAGAAGTGATCCTATTGAGGTGTCATGCAGAAGTACAGTTTGATTCATGACCTCCCACATACCTCCTAAGCTGCAGGTAGCCTGCTCCTCATCTGACTCATTGCCTGTGAAGTGTGTCACAATACTTCCAACTTTATTGTTTGTTTGAATAACAGACAAGCTGCAATCTAGAAAGAATTTTAGTTTATTTTTGTGAAATCAAACATTAAAGTTCTTGGCTTGTAAAGTTCCAGGAGAGAAACATAAGGTGAGAAAATGAACATAACTCCTCTTTCTCAGTTTCTTTCACATCCTTGAAATGCATTTTGACTGGATAACTCAAAGACAGCAATTCACCAAGTGGCAGCTTACCTTCTGGTTTCTGTCCCTCAGGGAAAAACCTGGGTTAGTATAGTGTCAGATTAAAGCTAGTGACTTTTACTGCCCTCCTCCTCCCATTTGGTCTTGAGCAGCTGCTCATGGCAGTACCGTGTTGCACCTCTAGTTCCAATTGCATTCAATTTGTCTTTTTTAAAAAAAAAATTAGTTTAATGATTTTTTCATTGAGCTGATTTGCTGTCCTCCATCTTTTGTGCCACATTGCTACAGACAGTTTGATTTTTGGCCCAAACTGATACAAAGTAAATCAACAGACCTGGACAGTATGTATTCAAAATGCCTAGTATACTTCATGGATTGTAGCACTGCAGAACAATTCAAGATGATGGGGATCTCCAGAGGTCTCCAGTCCAACACTGCCCAGGGCAGGCTCAGCTGTGGGTCAGACCAAATTGCTGGAGGCTTTGTTCTGTGGCAGCTGGAAACTTTCTGCCTGCACAGGACAGGGCTGCCCTTTGTTCCTGCCCTGGTTACCTGAGGCGGCCCATTGACCTCTTCATACAACAGTCTGTACAGAAGGCCTGCCCACACACATATGGACTCGTCTGCTGTCCCAGCGTGGCAAACCTGAAGGTACACTTCACCAGTTATGGATAGAAATGTTAAACAGAGCAAACCTCAGTGCAGACCCTATGAGACCCCACAGGGCACAAGCATCCAAGCAGATATGGCCCAGTGACCATCACCTCTGAGCCCAACCACCCAACCCCTATTTCCCCTGCTGTGGGGTACCCACCCACATCTTGGCTACGGGGACATTGTGGGAAAGCACTGGAAGCCTTGCTGAAGTCAACCTAAGCAGCCCTTGCTTTCTGCGTGTCCACAAATTCAGTCAATTTATCACAGAAGGTAACCAGCTGACTCAGGCATCAGTCACTTTTGGTCAAACCACCACAGCAGTTCCCCATCACCTTCTTCTCCCTCATGTTCAGAAATGTGCTCCAAGAGGACCTCCTCCACAATTTTCCCAGGGACCAAAGTAAAGTTTGTCGGGTGATCCATCATTGGCTTTCTCCCTGTGGACAGAGTTCTCCTGCAGGACTTTTCTTGTTGAAGAATGGCCTTCCAAGCACATCAGCCAGCTTTCTTAGCACAGCTGGATGCAGCCCATGAGCTTATTGAGAGCTCACAAATAATTCTGGACTCATCTTCCTCTGGTTACCCTCCTGTGGTCATCCTCCTTGCTCTTGAATCTCATCCTTAAGTACAGAGAGATACCTTGTTAATGAATACCAAGACAAAAGGCATTCCCTCATTAAGCCAGGCTCATCTGTCACTGTGTGGGAGCCCTATGTGTTTGGGCTATTCTATCACAATGAGAATGAACTCCATGTCTTCCTCTTCCCTGTCTACCCATACTGTAGGGTTTTTACTCATCCACTGGTTACTTTGATATGAGCTTTCCCTTAGTCACTGTGGTTTTGTTTCCCCATCCATGTGACTGCCCTGTGGTGGGAGCCCTGACACCCTGCAATACTGTTCCTGGGGTCTCTTTTGCTCCCATTTCACAGCATCCTTTTCTTTCCACTCAATCCATCATCTCTTTACTAGTCTCTGGGTTGTCATCTGTCTTCCCTATTATTTCTGTTTAAAAGATTTCTCAGTGTGATTTAATCTTTCCACAGAAATCATACGTTCCACATTATTAACACCAAGGAGAGATTTGGGTTTTATACAGTTTCTTCCCTCCTACTGGGAGACTGCTGGAGATGTTGTTCCCCACATGAAGTCTTGTTTATGGCTTCTGAAGTCATGATGCCACCCTGTGTACAGCAGCAATATTTAGAATTTTAGAACAGATGCAAACTCAGTAGAGGAAAGACTGTGAGTAGTTGCTATAGCTGATAAAACCTGACAATCATTTCCTGAAAACCTTCTGATTCTGTCATATTTTTGTGATTATAGTCTTGAAACTCTCAACCTTTCATTGCTGTGTGAATTTTTAATAGGTTCTGTAGAGGTTTGTATTTATAATCTCCTGTTTTCATAGTTTAAGCTTTTTAATTTCTTTACTTCTTTTTTTCCTGCTGAAATGGAATATTTATATGTATAAGTTCTTATTAAGAAGTGACATGAACAAATTTAAGTGCATATGCATAATTTTAAGGGCTTTGTAATTTAAAGTGTGGTCATTGCCATGATATTCTCATTTTTTTCTATATATAGATCCATGCACAGGATTTCTTTCCATGTATAGAAAATCTCATGAACAGCACTAATGAGTTAATTCTCAGTTTACTGCCAAGCTGGGGACTAAAGTTTTAATTTTGAAATTACACTTGCAGAAATCAAGTGTCAAGTATTACCATTAAAAATTTCCAATTTCATGAAACATCAGATGATGTTTTAGCTAAATCCCCTACTTACTCAAAGAATGTCAATAGAAAGTGTTCCAGTGGCCCAGCTGCCCCTACATAATCAGCTGGTTCTGCCTACTTTTGTCTTAGATCTGCAACTCTAGAAAATCTTGAACATTTCAGACTGCAGTCAGGTGGCTATTCTCACTAGAAAGTTATGCAACTACTATATCAAAACTCCTGTTTCATAACTTATGGAACCTCATAACTTGTGGAACCTGGGTTTTGGCAGTAACAAAGTCTTTTGAATGAAAATTTGAGTTGTTTTACAACCAGTCCCATTTTTCAAAAAAATTTATTTTTCTTTCTGACTTAGACATTACAGTTGCAGTAGAGGATTGGGAGGAAAGATCTGATCTAGCTTCCATTTTTGATTTTTCCTGTAATGTCTTTAGCTGAGTCAGGAAGTTCTCTTAGTGTTAAATCACTGAAAGTGCAGATTATACTCAAAATGTTGGAATCAACTTGAAGTAATCACACCAAGTGATTTCAGCAATGAACGTGCTTTTGTGAGTTCATGGGTTTGACCTCAGCCTCCATGCTGTCTTACAGACTACAGAAATTTTCACCTACATTCATGCACACTCACAGCTACAGAAAATACCTGTTTAAAAGCCTTTTGTGACATGAAAAGTTTAACAGTCCTAATGTGAAATTAGAGGGACTGTGTTCCTGCCCATAAGAAGAGTATAAAGACTTGACACTGGAAAACTGAGATGAATATGTCTGAAGTTTGTGCAAGGTTGTTGATTCTTCCACTCTAATAAGCTGAATAAAGTCTGCAGAGTGGTTCAATTATACATATATCTATACACACACATATATATATATATAAGTAGTTTCTGTTACCAAATGAAAAAATAGCAAGAATTATTTCCAGTTCTAATAGTGTGCTGTTTGTTGTCAATTTTTTCATGAATGGAGTAGCTTATTTCAGGCAATAAATTGCTCCCACACTCTTTTTATACTCCAGGTGTCCTGTACTCAAGCATGCTTTTATGGCCCCTAAGGAATTCTGATATATTTCTGTTACTTAACTGAATGAATACGGCAGCTCCTTGAATCATGCTCCCTATGCGAATTACAAACTGAGAACTTCCCTTCTGCTGCATTTGCAGGAAATCATTCCTGTGAGCAAACAAAAATCTGCAGAAAGTGATTACAACTAATATGAAAATAATGGGACTTGTTTGAATAATAAGAGTAATTTAAACAATTGAAAATTTTTAGTCTTTGCTCCCGTGCCTTCCTGTGGAATCTCAGATTTATTTATTTAATCTCAGAAGAATGGGGAGGATTTATTTGTGTAGTGTCTGCTGATGCTGTAACCACTAGTGCTAATAATTGTTGTTATTATATTAGATGGGTTGGTCGAGTTCTCCCTTCCTACTTGTAAGTTATGGCACAGTCATCTGCTATCTCTTCCATTTTATCCTTTTGACCTCTGTATAATTAGATGGTCTAGGGTACTTAAATGAAAAATTACACCCATGCTGAGTGTAGAGAGATGGTGTGTTAGATCATAACACTGCAGTTACGTGAAATGGAGCAAGGCAGTTTAGTGACCCAGAGCTGCAGAAGGGGGCAATCCCCTTCACAGGCTTCTCTACACTAATGCTGCCTTTCCAAAGTTACCTGTTCTGGGAGCTTACCTCCTGCAGCTTCCAATTGCCATTGATTTTTTGGCTCTGCTCCTCATCAGACCCCTCCATAGGCTGACACAGTTTACTAATGTATTAGAAAACTAACCCAGCTGACCTGCTTAGCAGAGTTTATTCACCAGACTTGTTAACAGGGATCTTCAGTTGAAGGAAGGTCAGTGGCAGGGGTTCACAACTGTGAACACTGGGAAGCAGGAAAGGAAGAAAGGGGAGGAAGTGGAAATGGATCCTTTCCCATGCAAGTAGCTGTGAGCTGGTAACCAACTGCTGATGGGCAATGTGGATTGGCTGATGCAGGTATGGGGACAACCTGCTGCACCAGGGCCATACCTCCTCCAGTGGAGAGGTCATTACAAAGTGACTTTACATGGTAACATACAAATCAGTATTTAAATTTTATGTTGTGCCAGGACCCAGCAGCTGTGTTATAATCTATATTATATTATATCAGCCAGACTTGAATAACATGATGCCCTCTTAAAACTTGTGTGCGTTCTGTACATCAAGTATCAGACAAGATTTCCAATGCTCCTCTGGTGTGCTTATTTCAATCCCAGGGAGAACTGAGGTTATACATCTTGCTGCAACATAATCAAGCAGTGAGGACTGAGGCAAAAAAATTAGGTTACATTGTGATTTATATCTCTGTCAGCCCAGTCTTGGTGTATCAGCTTGAGACAGTGATCACAAAAGGCACATTTTTCAGATGCTGTGATAAATATTTAGGACTGACATCATATCACCTTTATTTTCCTTGTATATAATTCTTTCTGAGGGGATAACCGTAATCTGAGTGCATCTCATTTCTTCTGTTTTGCTGGTCATTCTCCTGTGCACTGTTTCTTCTTTCTCTCCATGACCTTCTTGTTTGTGGTGTTTTGCAAAGTAAGGAAACACCATGGCTCTTCTTTATGTTCTACAGGGAATATACATATATTTTCTTTTTCTTGTAAAAACCTTTTCTTACTCAAAATAACTGCCTTTCATTATTTAAAATCTGTGGTAAAATGCATAAAGCACTTCACAAAACAAATAAGGCAAAATCTTTGCACTTCAGAGAGCACTATTTTATGATCTCTAACAAGCTACAGAAAATAAACAAAGGTGTTGTTAGTAGTGTACAGCTGTAATCCTACAGCAGTTCAGATTATTGTGAACTTCATCATTAATTTAAATTAATCAAAAATTAACTCCTATAGACTTATGACAGAATTCAGAGGAGACTAAATAAGTTTTCTTTCTTGGTTTTCTTAGAAACTGTGTAACAGGTTTGCTTGTGTAGGGCTAAGAGTTGGACTTGGTGATCCTTGTGGGTCCCTTCTAACTCAGCATATTCTGTGATCTTCTTCAAGGACATAGAGGGATCGAGTATGCCCCCCACATATTTGCAGATGACACCAAGCTTTGTCATGGTCAACACACTGGAGGGAAGGGATGCCATCCAGAAGGACCCTGACAAGCTTGACAAGTGACCCCATACAAACCTCTTGATGTTCAACAAGGCCAAGTGCAAAGTGGGTGCCAAGTGCCACCTGGGTCAGGGCAACCCCCAGTATCAGTACAGGCTGAGCAATGAAACACTGAGAGCAGCACTGCTGAGAAGGGTTACTGATGGCTGCAAAATTGGACATGACTCACTGAGGCGTACTCACGGTCCAGAAAGCCAACTGTATCTTGGACTGCATGAAAAGCAGCATGGCCAGCAGATCAAGGAAGATGATTCTACTCTGATGAGACCCCATCTGGAGTACTGCATCCATGTCTGGTGTCCCCAGCACAAGAAAGATGTGAACCTGTTGGAGTAGGTCCAGTGGAGGGTCATGAAAATGATCAGAGAGATGGAGCACCTCTTCTACGAGAGCAGTCTGAGACAGCTGAGCCTGGACAAGAGAAGGCTCTGGGAAAATCTCATTTCAGTCTTTCAGTACTTAAAGACAGTTTGTAGAAAAGATGGAGAGAGACTTTTAACTAAGGCCCATAGTGAGAAGACAAGGGAAAATGGTTTTAAACAGAAAGAGGGTAGATTTAGATTGGAAACAAGAAAGAATTTTTTTTATGAGGAAGTGTGGCAGGAAGAATGTAGCAATGAACCATGGGAGTTGTGGTCTCCCGGGTTCTCAGACAATATTTGATTGTCATTGGTTAGAGGGTCACGTGACATGTTCAGGTGTGGTATTTAAACCTTGGCAGTTTGAATAAACGGTAATTCTGCTCTGGCACCTGTTCGTGTCTGAGTGGGGTTCGTGCCTTGAACAGCACCTCAAGGAAGGTGAAACACTGTCATAGGCTACACAGAGAAGTTGTTGATGCCCCATTCCTGGAAGTCTTCAAAGTCAGACTGGGTGGGGCTTTGAGCAACTTGATCTAGTAAAAGATCCACCATGGCAGATGGTTTGGATTAGATAGATGATCTTGGAAGTTGAATCCCTTCCAGTCCCCACCATTCCATGATTCTGTGGTGCTTTCCTATAGAAAGAAAGATGGTAGTACAGCTACTTAATTTCCTGTCTTGCAGTAATCTTTACTTACTTTGAGATTTTCGAATCTGGCTGCGCATTAAGACCTAATTTAGATGCAGCCAACCTGGCAGTATGAATATGCTCACTTGACTTCTCCTTTCACTCACTCACAAGCTTCTCCCTCACTGCTCCTCATACCCATATTTTCCATTTCTCCAATGCCATGATTGCTAGGACTTTTGTCCCTAATCCTCTGCTCTTCTCACTGTGCTCTTGTCTTTTTAAGAGCCATCAAGCAGATCTGCTAACCGATTTTCTTTTCCTCGTATTTTTGAAATAATATAGATATGCTACTGAAAATAAAATATGGTCTCTGAACTCACATCACATTATTAAATAAGTTTTCTGATTTTACATTTGGCAGAAAACCTTAAAAAGTTTACCACATTTAATTTCAGAGTTTGTACCCAAATGGTCAGGGATGTTGACTTCAGTGCTAGGCACACTTAGAATAAGCTTACTTACTTCTACTTTTACATATTATTTGTTATAAATCTCTTTTTAAGTGAGATTCCTCTCTAAAAGAATAGCACAAAACAGCCATGCATCAGGACTGCCTGTTGATCTTCATTTTCCTCTTTGCTCTGTAGGACATTAACAAAGTTGCCACACTTGTTTGAGCTTCTCTCTTCTTAAAGGCAGATGGAAAAAAACAGGAAGGAAACTGGAGGCAGGAAAGGGACTGTGTGGTCGTATGGGTGGGTGTCTGTTCTCTCTTTTGGCCTCAGTAACTTCTTCTGAAACAAAACTGTCCCTGGAAGGTGCAAATAGCATTGACTGGAAAGGAACTGTGAATGAAAAGCTGATTACAGTAAATCTCACTGGTTTTTGTACAGAAAGTAATATCTTACATTCTTCATGCATTTTTTGAACACGAAAAGACAAGTAAATCCTCTCTATAGGTTAACTCCAGCATGTTTTGAATGTATTTGTTTGTTCATTGCAATAAATACTGCAGTTCTGATACAAAATCTGTTAAATAGCTAACAATCATTTTATGTAAACCCACGTTTTGTAGAGAATGATGTCAGACAATACTCCGTTGTTTATTATAATGACAAATAAGATTATTTGAAAAATTTTAGAAAGAAATGAAGTCTCTTAGTTCTTTTTTCAAGCATACTGAATTTGAACTGGTTTTAATTTTTTTTCTTTTTTTTTCTTCATATGAAAATGTTTTCAGAAAAGTTTCTCTTTTTTGGCATATTATAGGTTTTCAAGCATGATTGGAATTCTGCACAGCATCATAGTTCTGATTTGCAAGTCCTCTTAGAGACACTATTCAACTGTAAATTAATTATGGAAATAATGGGACTCTATAATTAAGATTTGGCAAAAGTCAGTAAGATTATTTTCTATTGTATTTTAAAATACTTTTTATATTAAATGAATATGCTTGAAAAAGAGGGTTGTATTTTTCTGTGCCTGAATTTCTGAGTCATTCATATGCTGCTAAATAAGCTGCTGAAGTGTCTAGTAACATTGTGACTCTGGAAAATATGACCTTGACTGAAAAGGAGTCATTTTTTTCCTAAGTGTTCTGCTTCCTATCACGGTTGATACAAATCAGCAATAGAACAGCAACAGCACTTCTTGTTAGGCTTTATTAGCAATGGAAAGATACTCTTAACTGTGGAGTGTCAATCACTGAGTCTCAGCTCATTTCTGGTTCTTCTAGGCAATGTGGAGAAGCCAATCACTGTTGGTAGCCTTGCTAGCAATTTAAAAATATATCACAAAGGGGGTGCCTGTGTTTTACTGAAATCATTACAAGCTGATAAATCCATGTTTATTTGTCACAGTGAAAATAATGCACAATGGTATTTTGTGAAATTAATTATTATTTTGTTTTAAACACAGATGTCTGAGGCATACTGACAGTATTATTAGCTTTTCAGACATAGTGACAAAAAAATACAGCAGCAGCATAAAACCACTTATTTTTACTTATGCAAATGTTAAGCAGATGGCTCAGCTTCTTCTCTGTGATGGTTATGTGCTCTCTGGTTTTGCCATTGTGCAGTGATAAAGACTACAGCATACACAGCACATAGATGTACCACCCTGCATTTTCACTCTATGCATGACAAGCAATGTGTGCGTAAATAATATTAATAAAATACTGTTCTTAGTAAAATATTTTTTTATTGTTATTTAGTCATAAAACTTAAATACATTGTTAAAAGTCTAACGTACTCATTTTTTTTACAGGAGACTAGACAAACAAAACCAATGTTTTTAGAAAAGTACAAAGCCTACTAATTTATCTGCATTAAAAAATGCCAGTTAGCAGTTCTTTACCTAAAATTTTGTTTGTGATTCAAGTTCATCATGAATATTAAATGTGGTCAGTCTTCTGTATGGTCTTTGCATGGATTCAAGTGTTGTCCTTAAGTCATCATCATCATGGCTAGGATTCGCGAACAAAGATTCGTGAAGGGCTCTATCCACGTTTGTTACAAGCACACTGGTGGCTAAAAAGGCCAATACAAGACAGGCATGTCTGATTGCAAAAGGCACAGCAGAAAGACTCCTTAGGTGGAATATTCTGCAAGACATGATTCTTTCTGCATTGTCTTTTCTCCTCAAGGGTGATCCTGCGTGCGTTCTCAAAGGCATCAGCAGCGTTATAGATGGTGTGTCTCCAGACCTCCCGATTGGAGGCCAGAGTAGACCAGTTATGGTGATGAATATGGCCAAGGTTGAGATGTTGTTTCAGGGAGTCCTTGTATCTTCTCTTTGGGGCTCCTCTCTTGCTGCAGCCGGTGGCAAGTTCACCACAAAGCAGGATCTCAGGGAGGCGGTGATCCTTCATCCTGGAGACGTGCCCTGCCCAGCACAGCTGTGTTCTCAGCAACATGGCCTCAATACTTGTGATTTCTGCTTGTTCTAGAACAGATGTATTGGTCACGTAATCTGACCAGTGGCTGTTTAGGATTGTTGTCCCTAAGTATTCAGATATGAAAAATGTGGAGAATACTAGCCTGTTCCTCCCAAAATGTTCCAAGTATGTAAAAACTCTTAGGACTCTTTTCAGGGAAAGGCCGTAAAATTTAGTTTTCAATGTTTCTTGAAATAGCTGCAACAGGTTATTTCTTCCAGGGTTACTTCTGCATGTTTTGCTACAACAGTTGAAATCAATAAAAATATTTTTAAAGGTAATCACTACTTTTCTGTGTCCTGACTGCAACCACCAAACTCTTCCTTAGGCGATATTTCTTTCTCCCCTCCAATGGCCACAATATCTAGATGGTTTTAAAATGAAAATCTTGTTTACACACCAGTTCCTGCTTCCAGTTGTTATTTTTCTAAGGCATGAACTCTCTTAAATATCACCTGGTTCATCTACTTTTATGGGAAAGAAATCAAACGACCAAGTTTAAATGGAATATTAACTTGGAATACCATCTGCTATATCTTATATTAAAATGCTTTATTCTGTGCCTAGTGTTGCAAACACTTATTTTAGACTGCTGATTTCATTCCAGAAAAAAATGAAATCTACTAATGCATTAAATCATTGGAAGCAAATATTCACATGATTTGAAGTAAGTTTAGCAAAGCCAAATGACATGAAGAAATTGATATGTGCAGATCAAGGAAATCATATCACTTAGGGAGTTATAATTCTTAATTTTATTAAACCTAATATTATTAACTTTTTTTTCTGCTTGAAAATTTCAATTGTGATTACCAAATCTTTTTTCTAATAAATATCATTGCACCTAACATATCCTTTTTTAAAGTCAGTCTTTACAGTTATATGCTGTAAAATATGCACTTCTGTTGTGAACATTTGGAAATGGTAATCCTGGTTGTGGATTTTTTACTAGAGAATAATTTTTGTCAAATCAGAGTAATTCTTTCTTGAAAAAATTAAAATATGTCAATCCATTATTATTCTGAGCTTTCCATGCTAAAATTTAAATTAAATACTTATTAACTCATTTTAATTGGAATACAAATGCTTTAATTCACTGAATTAAAATGAACATTTCTTTTTACATAACCCAACTGTTAGTTTGTATTTCCCACTGTGAGGGCAATCCAATTCTTATTTGGTTGTGTTCCAGAAGTGAATGGATTACTTTTTGGACTACACTTGCCTTTAGATAAATTTGTTTCATTATAGGAGTTAAATGGCTCTTAGTACCTAATGGAGGACAGTCAAATGTCTTGCCCACTGAAAAGAACAGGAAACAAGACCAATACAGGACTAAGAACATAGTACAGTTTTTAAAGAAAAAAGATTTCATTTTAATTTAGCACTGGCAGCTGATGTTGATGACCTGAAAGAAAACATAATTTTTTGGTAAAAGTTTCATCTTTTTGTACGAAAATGAGTAATCACACTTCCTAATAGATTTTTTGGCACTGTTTTTTTCTTTTTTTTTTTTTAATTTATTTTAGAGACACCATTTGCAGTTAAAAAATAAATTCTTCAGTTCTATTGTAAGCTGCCATAGAGTTCATTTTGTTTCTCTTAGTAGCTGATAAATTTGGATAAGACTGTCATCTGCTTACTAACATTTTTTTAATAGCTCATGCCTATCCACTGCGTTTTTCTTTTCTCCCGTAATTTTGGGAGAAAGCAGAGACTGTAGCTATGGAGTCAGAGCCCATCAAGCTTCATATTGCAAGAACCAGCTTAAAAATTATAGTGGGTGTCAATCTCTATGGTATCACAGGGTCTATAACATGCAAAACTTTTTCTGTACCAGTTGGTGTCATTAAAAGTCTACAAATCTGTCTCAGATTATAATCTCAATTTCATAGCCTTCTTTCTAAAGTCAGGGAATGTGACTGTGGATTTGGTGTAGTGATCCTGTTTCCACTAGGCTTGAAAACTATAGTATTTTTCAGACCTGTTCTGGGAGTCTATTTAATCTGTAAATTCAAAGGGACTTTGAGCAATTATAAGAAAGACTATAATTGCTGAGAACTTGCTGAAAATACAGGAATAAAAATTCACAAGTAGATAATCCCTGGTAGAAATTATGTTAGTATTTAAAAAAAAAATGGAGATGGTCTTAGACTAGCATAGAATAGAAACTCCAACATTTCATTTTAGTGTCTGAGTCCAGCAGAATTAAACTCATGTTCATGCTGTGTTATCCTAAAGGTAATGAACATAAATGGAAACCACAAGGAACCCACACTGTGCACTGCAGAGATGATCAAAACTGTGCCAGTTTTGAACCTGTGCCAGTCTCTTGCAGGAATGTGAGGAGTGTACACATCATAAACACCAGGGAATTTGCAGGAACTGTATCACTGAAAACACAGAGATCTCATATGAATGGAACCTCTGCATATCCCAAACAGAAAGTATATTCCCTAAGACAGCACCTGGAACACTGGTAAGTGGTAGAGATTCCAGTGGAATTAACTCGAACCCAGTGTACCTGCAGTAACAAATCAGTCAAGTGGTTAAGTGACTCTGCCTAAAGCCTTTCCATCCATGTCAGGATTCCCATGTCTTCCTTATCTGACAAGACTGTGAAAAATATCTGCATCCAAAGTGACTGCTGTGAGTTTTTGAGTAGAGGAAAAATGTAGCTATCTTGTTTCCCAAACAGAGTTCACTCCTAAGACAATATTTGCTACTGATTTTGCCCTATGTTGCAGACAATAAGCACATCCCTGGTGTAAATGTACATGAAAGCTTTTAGTCTACATGATTCCTGACATTTCAGATTATTGGCTGCAATAAAATATCTTTCTGTGGGAAAAAATATTAAAAGCTAGAATTTGTGAAAGTTTTTCTATATGGTCATTTTTAGGTCCAAAATGTCATAATACATATTAGAAACCTTATGAAAAAGCTTTAGTTTGTCAAGAAGGGAGATGTGCATATATGTAGAAGTCATGGAGAAAGATTTTATGATCTGCTTTGGAAGTATTTATAGTGAGAGCTTTTAACCTGTGTGAAGAGAAGAAGAGGGTTTGTAAAAGCCACTCAGGGAAATGAGTTCAATTTTTTTGGGCAGTTACAGTTAATTCTTTGAAATAATGTGCTTTAAATAGCCTCAATATGTTTTCTGAATGTCTGAAATGATGAACAATAATTGGAAAAATAAATCACTACTCCAGATATTATCAGTGGTGTGGGGTCAATTTTCTTTATTTCCTTGGAGTATTTATCAGCTGAATTAAAGCATTTTATATTTCATCCAAAATATCAGCTCAGCATCTTAGTAGTATCTCAGATACCATTTAGGTGGAATACATTTCTAATTCCTAGTATGTTGGCTGAGATTACACACACTGTACTCACAAACACAGGCTACTTTAAGTGTATATTTTTCTGTTTTGGATGCCCAGATGGCATTCTGTTTGCTTTGGGGTAAATTCATGAAATGAAGCATCTGGAGTTTAGAGTGTTTTGATTTGCTTTGCTAGCTTCACCAAGCTCTGACTATATTACAGAATATTTGTTGCTAGAGCTCTTACCCTCAAAGTAATGTTGCCAAAGGGTAAGGAAATCATAAATGTGTTGGTACTCCTTTCCAGATTACAATTCTGCTAAGATTACTGCAAACCTTAAGTGCAAGAGCGCAGTTTACCAACCTGAAGATGAATGCCATGTGTTTTATAAACACAGCCCTCTAAAATGAAGCAAGTCTGCACTTCAATCACCCATCAAGTTACAACTGCAAGGTCAAACAACGCTTTGCTTAGTGTAAGAACATTCATAAAAAATTGATTTAGTTATAGTGACAGTTCCATGTTCTCTTTTATATTGCAAAAAGATATGAATTACATTACAGGTAAATTACAGCTGTAAAATGTAGTAACTCTTATGTATCCATGCTGGAGATTTATTTTATAGGTGTAACTTTTTAAATTCAGGCTCCTGTTTCTGTATATGACTATGAATAGGGATAAATCTTGAGTATGGAAGAGAAAGAGGAAATCTCAGAGGCAACTCGATTTTGTTTCAGAGTAAGCCAGAGAAGCAGTAAACTAAGTAATTCCTTCATTAGTTCTTCCTCCTTTGGTAATCCCCACGAATTTTAGCAGCACTTGTCAGGCCATACCACTGGCACTGAAACTGCTCTGTATATCCATGGCTAAAGTAAATAGCATATTTCTTATCTTTTCCAGGCATAGAAATGATGCAATGCCACTTTGAGTAGCAAAAGGTTAAACATGCTTACCCACCAAAGCTAACACCATACCTTAACTCTAGGATTTGTTGTCTCATGTTGATTGTTGTAACTATGTACTAGATCTGTTTTAGGTGGTGTTGAAATTAAACTTTTTCCTATTTTTTTTTTTTTTTGGTCATGAACTTATCCTTACATTCTTGCAGAAAGTTAACCTTGGTTTTGAATGGCCAAAACCAAAATACTCATTTTTCCACAAGAATTTAGCATTATGTCTTGGAAAGCAATATTGCTATTGTAAATAATAGAGACAAAAAAAAAGGGATGGAACGCACCTGAAAAACAGAGATTATGCCCACCTGTCGAAAATACAAGAGTACTATCAGACTTATTCTCGAACAAGTTCATGTTTTTCATCTGTTCTTGTAATTTCTCATCTCTTCCTGTCCTAGCATGTACCTGACTGAAATGGGAAACATTCCTGTAAAAAAGGGCTTATTTGTTCACTTTGTCACAACAAATCGTTTTTGCTGAACTGGCAAGGAAAGATTATAAAATGGGATGTTGCAGCAGTCTATTATTACATCCTGTAATTTCATTAATTCCTTTTTTTTCTGTTAAAGACTGATTTCTTTGAACTAACTATCATGCAACAAAATAAAGCAGTCTGTTAAACTTCATGCAATTGACATCTACAGTTAACAGTGATAGTTGAGTGTTAAATGGTGCAAGTGGGTACTGAGCATTCTAGATGTTTGGGTTGTGTTTTTTCCATTCAGTGTGACATGTCTGAACTGTGTCTCTAGCTCTGACAATTTTGAATTGTTGTCTAATGTAGCTTTATCAAGTCTTGGTTCATAAAAGACTGTGTGTCTTCCCACTATCCATGATAAAATGAGATGATTTCTGATAAGAGATTGATGTAATAATTTCAGCTACTGTAACCACTTATTCCTAAATGTCTCCAAAATTTTGAACAAAATTAAGAGTGGTTCTGAGAACAGTGGTCACCACGGAGTATTCCACAACTGTAAGAGGGCACATCTGTTGTGTTTTGGGTTACAGATTATTGGAAGTAAGTTGATAATTTCATTGTAAGAAATATTCAGAATATTTGTCTGTCCTTAGGAAGTTCTTAATAGCTGATGTGTAACACATCAAACAGTGTTTCATCCACCATGCAAGGAGGTGGGATGGGATGGCTGAGAGATTTCAGTAAGAGACATATGCCTATATTAGTTACCTTTACGTTTGGAATATCACAGATTAAAATAAAAACCTAGAGATGATACATGTGTATATATATATATATATATATATATAGTCAAGACATAACAAAATTGCCTTCTGGTTTTCCAGAAATATATAACAAGATTTTGGTAGAGGGCTGTAAACCTGGGAGCTCTTGAGAGGTATCAAGAGGAATCAAACTAACAATTGTGTAGTCTTTATGGAGGAATGCTCTCAGCTGCAGAGAACAAGGACTGAAAGGAGAGAGTCAGGTGATTATCTGATTAGCTTTAATCAAGTCACACTTTGACATTTATCCTGAAGTGAAGGGTTTTTGCTTTCATGTCTTTTTAAGTTTAATTTTGCATCTTATTTTTGACATTTTGATAGTGACCAATTATTGTGATTTCCATTGGAAAAATTAGTAAATTTCTAAAGTCATAAAACAAATGTTTGGGAGTACTGATTTTAAAAAGACCATAAGCTAATTCACATCACTTTCATCTGTAATGGTTCTTGAACATTTAAATTAGTCAGAATTCATTCTGATTGAAGGTTCTGTGATTATGAAAAATGAAGAGAATGACAGAATTTAATTATTTTTTTTGCAGAATGCCTCCGTATTTTGACTTTGAACAAAAGCATCAATAAATTTGTATGAGTTCTGTGGAAAGGAAAAGAGATAATATATCATTTGGCTTAAAAAGTCTGCAATTGTTTAGTTTTCAAAAATCTCATGCATAATCATTCAAATAGAAAATGGAGTAATGGATGATTATATAACTCGAGTCTATTTAAACAGGGAAATTTTACCATCTTTTTTCCATTTTTCTCATGATTTTAAACTTGAAAACATTGCCTTTGTTCACTTTTGATCACTTGTGATAACAGAAATAAAGTGAAGAGAGATGTACATTTTAGATCAGATTATAAAATATAAACCCAAGACTATATCCAGTTTCTACTGATTAAATATTGGAAATTATTGAAAAGATCATGGGAGATAAGTTTTACAAGTCTTCAAGAGTATATAACCCAGTGCCCTCCCCCAGTGCTGCCTCTGGCTATATATGTGTGAATTATCACAGATGCTTACCCATGTTTCATGATGACAGAAACACTGGATGTGCCATAGCTGCCACAGCTGTTATATTTCAGTGCTAAAATATCCCTAGGATTTTTCCATAGGAAGTTTAACCTTTTCTGCAATTTAAACTCAGTACATTCAGTTGTGTCAATTTTAACATCTGATTTTTCTATTTCCAGTGTTTTCTTGCATAGTATTCTGGAAAGCTAAAATGTAATTACATATCTAGAGAGTATAGTATGTCTTTTAACTCTACATAGGAAGCAGTGGATATTTCAGTAAAATGTCTACCCTCACAAAGCTACACTTCCACTGTCTTGATCTGAAACTCCTCTTAGCTGGGGAGAGTGGAATGAAGTCAGGAGAAGAAAGAGGTGCCTATGGGTTACAGTTAGTCTGGCACAACTTATCAGCTGTACTAAAAGCAGCAAAGTTTTGGAAAGTTTTATTACCTATTCCTAAAGGTGACTCTCAAATGTCTTGTTTGAAGACCTCAGTGTGCAGGAGACATTTTTGAATTAATTTCTTCAATACCAAGTTCTTTCTTTCAGGGAGAGTGTGATATTTGTGTCCAACTTGGTTAAGTTTTTTATTAGCTAGTTCATATAAGTTTTTAAAAAACTGGCTCTAAGCTGGCTGAACATGAGCCAGCAGTGTGGCCGGGTGGAAGAATTCAAACAGCATCCTGACCTGCATCAGAAAGTGTGGCCAGCAGGACCAGAGCAGGGGTCATCCCCCTGCACTCACCACTGGTGAGGCCCCACCTCAACATCTGTGTTCAGTTCTGGGCCCCTCACTAAAAGAAAAACATTGAGATGCTGGAGTGTGTCCAGAGAAGGGCAATGAAGCTGATGAAGAGTGGCTGAGGCAGCTGGGTTTGTTAAGCCTGGAGAAAAGGAGGATCAAAGGGTATTTTATCACTCTCTACAACTACCTGAAAGGAGATTGTAGTGAGGTGCAGCCTCTTCTCTCGGATAACAAGACAGGATGACAGGATATGGCCTCAAGTTGCACCAGGGCAGGTTTAGATTAGATATTAAGAAGTTAATTTCTTCATGGAAAGGATGATCAAGCAGTAGAATAAGTTGCCCAAGGAAGTGATGGAGTCACCATCCCTGGAAGTGTTCAGAACGTGTGTGGATTTGATATTTGAGCATATGTTTTAGTGGAAAACATGGTGGTGCTAGATTAATTGTTGGATTTGATGATCTTAGAGGGTCTTTTCCCCCTTCTTAACAGAAGGGGGAGAAAATTAGATAAGAAAGTTTATGGGTTAAGCTAAGGTCCAGGAGATCACTTACCACGTATTGTCATGAGCAAAGCAAATTCAATTTACAGAAACCTAATTTAATTTATTGTCAATTAATAATAGAGTAGATTGATAAGAAACAAAAGCAAAGTAGAAAACACCTTCCTCTCATCCTGCACTGCACTCCTCCACCTTTTCAGTCTTAAAGTCACCTCTGTGATGCCCAACTTATCTACATTCAGTGTTATGTCTAAAAGTTGCTGTGTGTTTTGACATTTCTTGTGATTTCATCATAAAGATAAATAAACTGTCTAGGAATGATTTCTTTCTGTCAATAGAACATTTCTTTTGTCATTCTTATGCAACAGGTTGTGCAGTATCCTAGTGGTTCTTTCTTTCTGCTTTCTTGTATCATCAGTTATTTTCGTTTCTTCAACAAATAATTAATAGAAGATAGCATTTGAATTTCAAAATATTTCACTCTGTCTCCGGTAGATGCAAAAATAAAAGCAGTACAATCAGATTTACACATGAATATGAGTTTTCATCAAGAAGAAAATGTTTAAGTTTTTCCATGTCTGGAGTCTGGAGTATTCTTATTTCAGGAAAATAATGGAAATCTAAAGTTTTTATTCCATGACAATTGTTAAAAAAATTCCAAGGCAAATTTTCCGCCTGCACATCTTAATCTTCTCACTTACACAGTGGGGTGAGGGTGGAGGGTACTGGTGTATTATTTGGTGGGGTTTTTTTGTGATACAAACATAACAGGTCCTACAGAACAACAGAAAGCCAAGAAAATTGCATAAAGAAGGCCCAGAAGCCCGAGAGCTGAATTTGTAGAAAATTTTCCTAATCTATCCCCTCTCTCAAACTAATTATTTCAAGGGTAGAATATTTTCAGGTACATCCCATTGTGACCGGCATTGCAAAAAAAAAAAAAAACAAAACCAAACCAAAACCAACAAAAAAACCCCAAAAGAATTGCATATGAAAGTGAGGAGTTGGTTTTGCTTCTTTTTCTTTTTTTTTTTTTTCCCCCCACTAAAGAAGCTGATTGAAAATGACCTGCTAGGGAGATAATAGAGAACTGTTGCAAATCTCATGCCAAAATTACTTCTTTGGCAAATGGGCAACCCAACTTCTTCTCTAGGGAAGCAACTGTGTTTAGTGGAGATGGTACTCTCTGGAGTACTGGCAGCTCATTGCTGCCTTCCAAGGCTCCTTCAGCAAATTGCATAAATTCCTTATGTTGCAGTTTCATTTTGCAGTTCAGCTATTGGTCCATCTACCTTGTCCATGACAAACATGTACAGTATAATATCATATAAATAATATATACATATAAAATATAAAATGATTGAATTAACTCACATGTTTGTAAACCACATAGCAAGTTAGTTGACTGAGAATTGGATAAAACATTATATTTCTTCATGAAGTTTGTATTTACTTGCAACGTCTGATCTTTCTGATAATTGCAGTGTTTTTATTATATGTTATTATTATTTATATTATATTCTACAAATATTTTAACTCATATTTTTTCATTCTGTTTTATTTAAGGGGTTTTTTTACCAGAATAATCTCTGTCAGATCAAAATGTCATTTTTATAGACACGCAAAGTTGTCTTTTTCAGCCATTGTGGAAGATCTTGGAAAAGTCATTTCTATGTGGCAAGATGAATAATTTTCTTGTTTTGGTTTGTTTTTCTGAAAAGTGTATGGAGGACATGTTGATCAGAAGAGTCCATGGTATTTTTTTCAGATTAATTTTGAGATAGTACAGTCACTACTAATCTTTGACATCAGTGCAGTTCTGGATTATCATATAATCTGTGGTCCTTTCAGGCATATTCTTGTCCTGAAACACACCCAGTTCAGAACTTTTGTTAACTCCTCAACCGTAAATGTCTAAGACAGCTGTTTTTTCTTGTGTCCTGGTTAAAATAAATGTAAAGTTCATATTTTAATTCAATATGGTAACACAATACCATTCTCAAAATCTCCTTTCTTACTGCAGAGTTGGAGACACTGATGGAGAAAGCTGTGGAGGTGCTGAAATCCAGCACCAGCAGAGACAAGTAGTTAATCCTACTACTGAAGAGAATTTTTTTTCTTTGTCTCTATTCTGGGTTTAGAGCTTTGTCAGCTTCACCTTCAGATCCTTTAGTAAATGTCTGTCTAATCTACTGTAGGCAACACAGTTGCCTGCTCCCCTTGAGTACCAGTGAGTGCGCACTATTTTTTGGTGTTATTAGGACGTTTCAGTAGCCTCTAACCCTATTCATCTCAGTAGACACACTTATGGCTCTGACAATCTTTTCCATTCCTTTTTGGATAAGAGCTAAATATCATTCTAAAATATCTCAAGGCATTTCACTGAAAACATCACTGTTTCAAAAAGCTCAGTACAACTGACAAGACTAAATATATTTTCCTCTTTTTGTTTTCTAGTAAGTGAGCAGTGGAGCTGGAAAACTTGGCAGAACTCTTTGTCTTTCCTGCTTGTATCTGTGGAAACTGGTTTGCAAGGTAAATGTTCCATTTTAATTGACTGTTATTGTATACTATTATAGTTTCAGGTGTCTAAAATGACCTCATGATACCTCTAGGTTTTAAAGAAAATGCCCATGCTTAAGCTTTCACCTACACTTTCAGCAGTGAATTGTATTAGAATACTCTTACAACTTAAAATAAATTCAATTAATTCCTTTGGATCCATTAACAAATACACCTCCCTCTCAAGAAGAAAGTAAGTGTGTACCAAGATCTAGGTTATTTGTGAGTTTCTGGGCTATTGCTCCAAAATTGCCATCAATCTGAGTGAAAGAACAATTAAAATGGACGTGAATGCATTTATTATGTCAAGATGTAGTCTCTGTATTCTGTTATATATTGGTGATGTGTTTATTGATGGTTTTATTAGAAGGAAGCCTGAAGGTGATTCTTGAGACCCCTGGCTATATTTGCAGTCTTGCTGTACAGTTTTTAAATTGAGAGATTCTTATTTTTGCTCTTAAACATAGGTTTTAATAATGATATTGGAAAGGTAATCATGTCACATATTTGGACAATTTAGTTTTCTAGAGTTTAAAAATACATCAGGGAAACTGGCTTGTTTTGAGGATTAATCACGTTACCACGGAAGGCTGCTGGTTCTATCAAGAGAATTATGTCCCTTAATACCTTCCTCAGCTTTGGCTAAGGGTCTAGGCTCAATATTACTCCTTCCTTTGACCCTTTCCTTGTCCCATCCCTTAATTTTATCTTTGAAGTTGCCTTAGTTGTCTGGAGGAAAGAATATTCGTCTCTAGTCATTCTACCATTGAAAATGGCTTTTTTAGTCACGGTGAAAAAAAGAGTTTTCAAAAACTCTCCTCTTATATGTCGTAAAGAATTGAACCACAAGCTATGCAAAAGCTGCTCCAAATGTGTGCTTTTAAATGCTGAGCAGAAGAATTACCCCCTCTTGACAGAAGTGCCACTATTAGCTGTATGTTCAAAGTGGAAAATTGGCCCCTTTGAAATATAAAATCAGCATCCTTCCTGGCACCTGAAATGGGGGAGTGAATGTTCTACTCTTCAGCATTTGTTTAACGAGCTGAACTCCAAGGCCGTGCATTTTAATATATTGTATTTCTTAAGCAGGGTGAGGAGAAAAAAAATGAATCAGTTTTTGCTGTGAGTGAAACCATGCTATGAGATGGTGAGTGCTGACTGTAAAAAAAAAAAAAAAGAAGTAGCAGCATTTCTTTCAGGGCTCCTTCTGAGGATGGAAGCCATTTGTAAATACAGAAAAAGGATGACTGGTGTTAGGAACTGCCTTTAAGGTGAGGGGCTAATATATCCTTGGGGCAGATTAGAGTGAAACAACACTGAAAGATCAGTGTTTATAGGAGTATATATATATATTATATATATATATACAGGACCATAATACACAGGAATATACAGGACAATATATATATATATATATATATATATATATATATGTCCTGATAACTCCCCAGGGGGGACGTATTACAACTGAGTGTAAAGGAGGACATTCCCATAATAAAAAGCACTATCCTGCCTCCATAGCATCTGCTTCTAGTCAGCCTTCTCTCTTATCTGTCTCAAAACCCAGCTTGTAACCTCCTGTGGTGGGTGCTCACCCCTTCTCTCTTATGCGGATCAGAGGTTTTATCACCACACACCCAAATCCTCCTCCTTCCCTCTGGGTGAGGGATGCAAACCTGGCCCCAGCAAAGCACCCTGCTGCCTCTGCAAATGGCCCATTGTTTGAGTTGTTAATCAGTCTCTCACAGCTGGTCAGTCTTGCCACCTCTCTTTTATCTACTAGAAATAGTAGAATACTTCCAGTTGTGAGGAAGAGCCCAATCACAATTATTTTCCATGCAGATGCTTAGGCAGTGAACAATCAGACTTGCCAGAAAAGTGTGGGTGGTGTTGCATTTCAAAGTGGTGCTGGTACAACTCCCCAGGCTTCATGTTGTGTTACATGGGTCTCTTCTATTTGAGTTTGCAAGTCCAACAGAAACGGGGAATCAGAAGTCTGATGGCTAAAGCCACAATTTTACAAGAACTTAATCACAATTTTCATGATTATGTTGCATTGTGTTTAATGAAAAGTTGGGCATGTACTTAAACACTTGCAGAATTGGAATATATTTGGCTCAATGGCAGCTAAAGAAGTGAGATTGAAAATTATGAGTAAAATTTCCAAAGCATCTATGTGTGACATAGCAGCAGGCATGAGCCGATTTTTCTGTGTCATGTGTGATAATTTGGTATCTTAAGCAAGATAGAAATGACAAAAAATTAATACAATGTTTTAAAATACCATTGACAAAGAATATTTAATTTTATTCCAAAATACTCTTATGATGATTTTTTATCCACAATAACCACCTCTGACCTAGTGAACTTCCTTTGGCTGTATGTGAAATTAAATCTGAAGATGCTAGTGATTCTAATGAGTTATGTGCAATTTTTGACATTGACATTTCAATAGCAAAACACCATTATTGAGTTTGGAGTTAGCAATAGGTTACTGCCAGTGAGAATAGATTAATCTGTCTTTATGACGATGATGTTGTATGGGGTAATGAGATGTTTTTAATCAGCCAAAAGGGTAGGTTTAGAGTTGTAATTTGAACATTGTATTTTTAAAAACTTTGGAGAATTATTGTGAAGTAAATTGCCTTTTATTCTGTCTTTTGTTTTCCTCCTTCTGAAAAGATCCATTACTGCCTATTTAACTTGTTTTCCTAGTGTTAACCAACACTGCTGTAAGAACTGATTTTTACCCTCAGTTTCAGCCTGCCAGGGTGTCAGGTAATATTTGTATTACCAGATATAGCCAAACATTGTATGAGTGCAATGCTTGTCTAGAAATAATTAACTATTATTCTAAAGTGTTCTATATTCACTTATATTTCTGATGCTTAAGGATCTCTATTTCTTGAGTAACTTCCCTGAATGTGATATATTGAATTGGTATATTGAGGAAAAAATGCATCTCTTTAACAGTCCTAGAGGAGAAAACAAAAAAAAAATTCTAGATGATTGTAAATTTTTTCTGCTCTTTATTATATGAATCTAGATTTTTAAAAGTACTTATCCAGGGGTGTGATAGTCTAAGTAGTTAAGGTTTCTCATATCTCTGAGCGTACCAGGTCTGCTTGCCTAAATATAAGTCAAGGCTATCACAACTGCTATGCTTTTGAGACAGGAAGCTACTGTTCTCAATTCTGAAAGGGAAAATTTGAATAGTTGTGTTGAAATTACTATAAGTACATACAATATGATATGCAAATAAAAAGAGTAAATCCCCTCGGGTTTAAAGCATCTAAATTTTAATCCACATGGTTGAATAATCTCTGACAATTCAGTCTAGTACCTTCAAAAGTAACAGGTGACTTCAATCAGATCATACAGCCTTAAGGGATCTGATTTTCACTAAATTCTGACCATTCCTTTTATGAAATTCAGGCTTTTTCTAAATTCAAAATGCTTACCCGTAAAGTCACTTAGAGAGATCTTTGCTTACACTGGATCTGCAAGACTTGCTGATTCTTGAAACTGCCAGAATAAATTAAAAGAATCCATTTCATCCTTTCGGGGTGTTATCTTGAGCTGTTATGTATGCAGTCCTCTGCATATATTTCTCTGAGTTGTAATTAGAGTTATATTCTAATTGCAATAGGACTTTAAGTAAGTGTTAGGATTTATTTGGGAGTCCTTAAGTTTGCTGAATATGAGTGTTGATTTTCCAGATGAAATTCAGAAATAAGTTCTGGAGTATGGACTTGAGGGATATACATTCCAATAGAATCAAAAAATGTTTAAAACCGATGTACAGCAAATAAGACCTTTCTCTGGAGAGATGTGCAGTTCATTCAGTAAAGACACTCCAGTTTCTTCCCCGATCTCTCCAAACATTAAGGTCGTGTCTACATTTACAGGGACCTAGAATTGTTGTTTGGAAAATAGAAATTTAATCTCAGTGTTCTTTGTTTTAGAAAAGTAAGAATGTCAAGCAGAGCTGAACAAAAATCTTAGAGAAACAGTCTGCTGGAAAAAGGAAAGCTACAATCCACAAATAAAATGGCGTTTTCTTTATGGGTGGAAATGTTGCAAGACTTTGTCACACAGCTACTCTGAAGCTACTTCCTATGTTTTGCAGAAGATAAAGAAGCCATAAGAAAAATTAGATCTGTTGTTTCCTTTCAGTATCAATGCTTCCATTTTCTGTCTTAAGCAATACACCATTTAAAATTGTATATCTTCCTTGAAACAATGAATTCAGTCCTTCTTGACTTTCCTTCATGCCTCACTCACAGTTCTCCTGTGCAGCTTTAAATCTTTCCAGTTTGCATTTTCATCATTGCAGCCCAATCTTTGGTATGGAATTTTAAAATGAGAGCTCATCATAGTAAAGTACTGTGCTGCATTTCATTAATCAGAAAGTATATGAGCAGGAAAAAAAGCAATAACTTTGTATACTATTACTGTCAATACAAGGGTGACACTTGAGCTACCACAATAACAAGAGGTAAAAGGAGACTTTAGCAAGATAATATATGTAACTGTTTAAAACTGAACTGAGTGGGTTGGTTTATCTTGGTGTTGAAAGAAGAATTTTCATGCCTAAAACTGGTTTTCTGTTTCTGACTGGCAAATACCAAACCACACCAGATCAAATTATAAATGATGATCTTTAAGGTACCTTCCACCCCAGGCTGTTCTGTGATTCTATGATTAAAAATATGCTATATAACAGCAGCCTGCTGATATACAGATTTTTAATAACTATATAGCTGATCATATTTTTACACTTTGAATTCTTCTACATTTATTTTTAATATAGCTGTGATTTCTGATATACCGGTAGAAATTGTATAGAAGATTTCAACATTGTCTCTTTCTTGAAAAACAGGTTTCAGAGCTTTATTTCATCCTTGTTTACTGCATCAGTATGAAATAAATCATCCCTAGACTAGAAGATCATTCCTAGACTCACTGTATATTTAAGTCTAATCATGAAGGCCACTGCCTTCTGCCTCATTTTGTTCATGTGCACAGGACTTTTTGCCAGCCAGGGGATGTTTAAGCAGGTGAGACCTCAGACCTCAGGAAAGTCCAAGTTGAAAAGCTGCAATCAAGTGATAGATGTTGAGGACCTCTGCCAGCTCCCTGTTGAGCCTCGCCTCAAATCTATTAAAAAGCCTTTGAGTGTGCAAGGAAGAACAGGTCACCCAGTCATGTGAATGAGAACAACTATAGGTCAATAGAGCTTTAAAATAATACAATTTGACATATATTGGGAAAGCACTCAAGGGGAGAGGCCATGTAGCACAGTGTGTGTGCTGTCCTGGAACATGGAAAAGGAGTTAAGGGTACTCCAAAGGTAGAAAAAGGTATTTCTTGCAAATAGTTCTTTGAAAGCGGTTTCTGTCACTGTAAATATTACTAGAAATATCACAAGAGGAAAGTCAACTGTCATCACATTCTTAAACACTTAAAAGCATGAAGGATGAGGAGTGGATGTAGAATAATAACAAATATATCACCTCAGTAAAATATGAATATTTTTATGATAAATAGGGGGTAGGGAAGCATCATGTTCCTTTTTTTATATATAAATAACAGGGTAAAAAAAAAGAGTATCTTCAAATTTCCCAGAGGGTCATCAAGGTGTTGTGAAGATTACTCTTTCATTTGCTAATTTGCTTAGGTAGAACCCCTGTGGTGACTCTGATGTTCTATCTCTGAAACATACTGATATTTCTTTGAAGGCCATTATTTGAACTCACTGTAGTCAGTATGCAGAATAAGTCTGTGCAAAATTCATTTCTCTCACACATAAAGCTGTTTCTGCCCCTGCAAATGGGAGCATAGATTTGAAATGTTTCTGGAATCATTTCTCTACAAAATTTAGCATTCTAATGGGGAAAAATGTTTGGAAACAATTGCATGAAATCAAAGCTGTAATAATTGAAAGATTTAAAGTAGCTGCTATTCACAAGAAAAGAAGAGCTCTCTCATACCATTTATTCAAATGTATGCACTATAAAAACAATCATATATATTGAGAAGAAAGCAGCCACCATTTCAGTTTCTCTGTGTCTTGTTAGACAAGATCAGTGCCTCAGTCAGACACATTGGCCAGTCAGATGGTGGAGTGATGGAGAAAAGGGAGTGAACTGAAAAAGGGACTGAAATGTTTTAGTTTTAGTTTGGACATTGGGGGGGTTGGAATGGGATGATCTTTATGACCTGTTCAACCAAAGTCTTTCTGTGATACTGTGATTACAAGAGCAGTGATGCTTTTCCAAATCAAAGATCCGGCATTATGGGCCAAAGTAGGCTATTTCTGCAGTATTCATGCATATATAAAAATAGGCCATTTCTAATACCTCTGATTTTCATTAAGGTCAAATCTATATCATTTGGGAAGAAAATTAAAGGTCATATGCTAAGCTAATGTAAATCCTGTTATTGCTGACATATTATTAATTTACAAGAAGTTATAATAATCCTTAGACCTGTTTTCAAACTTCTGCCCACTCTATATTAGAGCTCATGGAAGAAACATTTTGAAATTTTTTTGATGAAAACATTTATGGAAGTTGCTGCATTTTTTTCATTCGAACATTTTCCAAGCAAAGATGTTTATGATTTTTTTTTCATATAACATATTCTTTAGTTTCGTTTTGCCTAAAAAAAATACCAGATATTGAAATTCTGGAGAAGCTTGTTACGTGCAGTAGCAGCCTTCACGTGGTATTCAGGAACCAAAAATACATCTGTTTTAATTTCAGTTATGAAATGTTAGGATCACCTACACTATACTAGCAAATCAGTTATTATTTAACAAATGTTATGAAGAGAGAGGAAAAAAAAAGTGACAGCTATGTTGTTCATACTTTAAAAAATGGATATTCACAGGATCCATAGAAAGCTAACAGATACTTAAATGTTACAAAAAGTAAAAAAATAAAACAAAACCAAAATCAAACTTAAATCAAATGCACCAAACTCATTCATTTTCATGCAAAAAAACGAGTGTGCTTACAATTGGAAATACGGAAGAAGGCTGAGGACCCACAGTTTGAAAGTATGTAAGCATCTTATGTCTGTATATTTACTTACAACTCACAGAATAGTTTTCAAACATTTGGTACTATATTTTCATTAATTATGGTGTTTGCACTAAATGTTTTCTTCAGAATAATAAGTTAAGTCAGGTGACTTGATCTTTTCATCACTAGATTGCTTGGGTTGTACTAACATCATTGCAAATACCTGAGCCAATAAAGTTACCAGTATGGTCAGCTAGTTCTAAACCCATGCTTATCTTATGCACTGCCTAATTGTTGTTTTCATGCTTTTCCAAACAAATAAATGGAGTAAATATAGGACTTCTTTTACTTCCTTTTCCCCCTTTTGTTTGAAAGCCACTCTTTTTTTAAAGAGCATTTATTATTAGTGATGGGCTTTTTTCATTTCTTCTCAAAATGTCACAATTAATCACATCCATATTTATCTGCCTAGCTACTTTGTGCTATTTGCAGTGTCCCACTTTCCCACTTTTTCATGGGCCACACTGTAACATCAGGTAACTCTTCATACTTAGAAAATTTTACACTTGTGAAGCACGACTGCTTGTTACAAAAACAGTACTGTGGCACTTGCAGCTTTATTAAGAATTTTTCAAGGAACCTGTGGTGTCTGAAACAGCAGACGCCAATAATATAAACTTTTCTTCTAATATAAATCTTTCTTCTTTCAAATAAAGGCCATTAGCCCCGGTCTTATGTGAAAAATATGCCTTTGTGAACAATCATGCTTGTTTGCAATGCAGTGTTTACGTGATGCAAAACAGAAAAAAAAAAAGTCAAATAAAACCTCAGAAGGTAGTGAGATCATACCTTTTAAGCTTGAATATCTCTGGGGAAAAAATACTTTTAGCACAGCTGTGTGCAGGAGCTAAAGAAACTGCATAGCATCCCAAAAAGCAAAAATCATGTCAGTGAGGGTGAAAGTGATCAGAATTTTGAAAGTGGAGGTAATGGACAGAAGACAGGATACAGAGGAAATGTGGAATTAAGTTGTAGTATGAAAGAAGTGCCGGGGGTTCAAGTGAGAGTCAATTTTGACAAAACTGGCAAAGATGACAGATAGATAAACCTGAAGAGTAAATCTCTCAGAGGAAAAAAATTACTTTTGAATTTTGAGTGGAAACTATTCTGATTAATGCACCTCATCCATTTGCATTAAGATTCTGATCCTAACTACTCAAAATTCCTTCACATTTTCTGAACTGTACAGCTATGAAGACTACTCCATAGCAGGATGTGAGGAGCTTACACATTTTAAGCTGTAAATTATGTAATTTGAGAATATTCCAGCTTCATTTAATCATATTATAGAGCTTCTTAACTCTGTTGAGTGTGTTAATTACAGGAATTCATTTTACCAAAGTGGTATACAATGTGCAGAAACAGAATAAAATAAAATACTTACTGCTGCTGTTGTTAGCAAAATGTGTCTTTTGTGAGTAGCAGCAGGTAGATGGATAGCAGAACTGCATCCTGTGGAGAAAGACACATTTTCTGGGTCACTAAATAGTCAGCTTACTCAGTTTAAGTATAATAGTAATTGAAGGGTAGAAGATTTACGGTGGATTGGGGATTCTAGTTCACTAAATAAAACAGGTTTTGGTAGTCAGAAAAGATTCTTTTTCTTCCTTTATGGACTGACCAGGTCCTGGGATGTTTCCCTGCTGTTTGAATTCCATTTTTTGCCTGAAGTTCATTTATTCCGCAGGGAGCAGACAATCTCAGATAGCAGCCCATACGTCTATCAGGCAGAGGGATGCTGTAAGGGCTGTCATCTTCTGTCTTTCATTTTTTTCCCTTCAGTTACATAAATAACAAGAATTTCAACCCTGTCGCTCCAGGATTCTGTGAACCCGTGAACACAGCTGAGAGTGACTAAGGGCAGCATTGGGTACTACAGGCTCTGAGGCATTTGTTTTTTCCGTCTTCAGCCAAGAATGGGTCAGCTTAATTTCAAAGAAGTTGTGAGTAAAGCTGAAGTCCTCTGAAGGACTCTCTCACAGGTCTGTGTCTGACTCGCTGGGATCCAGCTGCAGGGATGGCATTGCCTTTGCACCTGTGCTCCTGTCCAGCTTAACTCAAAGCTAGACATGGAAGGATTTTTCCTTTTCAGTCAGACCAGGGGTTTGTTTTCAAAATGCTGTCTTATTCTGGAGGCTGCTGCATAAAGGAAAAGGTTAGATACTTCAAAGGAAAACCCAGATAGACAGTTATCCTGGTATTACTATATATTCTTTCTTTACTACAATGCCTAGTGTTCTCATTCAATTACAGTACCACACTTACCTTACACAATCTTGTAACTATATATTTCAGGTTAAAATGCCAGGATTTTTATCTCTGCTCTGAAATTTTCACTGTGATTTAAAAACAACACTTTTAATATATGCAAAAAGAAAAAAAAATTACTGGAATCGGATGGAAAATTATTTCTCAGATAAGTATTTAGCAGGGCAATGAACTTTGAATTAATATCTGATGGAAAGTACTACTTAGATAATTTTTCCTATGAAGACAGTCTTACTGAGGTCTTTAAAAGTAAGCACATTGTACTTTTGAATATATTTTATGTTTTTAAATAAGTTATCCTGCTTTTTGAGACAATTCTCAGATCTCAAGTGTATGAAATAGTGTTAAAGCATACAGAAGTAGTGTTAAAAAAACCCCCAAACAAACAACCAAAACCAAACCAAAACCCATAAAATTACCTGGGTAGTTTTGTTTACTAATCTGCATCTGGTTACATGGTTACATTCCAGGAATATAAGCTATATTTTCAGTTGAAATCGAGACTCTGAGAGGGGAAGACTTTACACTGTTGTAGCCATAATTTAAAGGACAGGAAGGACTAGGCAAGTGTAGGGCTTTTATGAGTCTTCTGGCTGTGTCCTATGTGGTGGTGGGAAACACAACTGTAAGGATATCATGTCTTTTGGAGTTTTAGTCCTCATAGTCCTGAATAAACTATGATTGTTGCATATATTAAAAGTGAAACAAATTAAATTTATTATGTTCTTAAATGACAGTCCTCAGGGGAAAAAAAAAGAATTATTATACTTATTTGTATATTTTCCAACTACTTTTCCCCTTTCTCCACCCTTGTCACAGATTTTTAAAGAGTATTTATTGCAATAGCATCTTCTGGCATTTATTTATTTTGCTGATAAACAAAAGAATTTAAAAGATCTTTCAAAAATTCAAGAAAATTTGAAACTATTTTGAGGTAAGCCTCAAAGTAAGTATCACTGACATTTCTGGAGAGTCTGTGTTGAACTGCAGGAGACAGATCTGCACAGTTCTGGAAGTGGTACAAAGGACAACCTGTTCTCTTTGCAGTGATTTTGCTTCCCATCTTCTCCCAGGTAACAGTAGAAGGTTTTTCTTCTTTGGTCTTCATCCCTCGTTAGTGCACAATTTTGTTTAAATCTTCAGGAACAGTTCTTGGGCATTTTGCTGCTCTGCATCTGACTAGCCATGTTATAGAGTGCCAGTATATTGTAAGCATGAAAAGCTTGAACCCAATATGAAGCACAAAATAAAAATCTTTGTTGGTGCCAAATGGCAAAGGTTTAGTCTTTTGTTAGATCTTCTCAAAAGCCCGTCGCTCACACTTATCATCTAGGTTTTCTTGTGATTGTTAGTGCCAGAGAAATCAACGCTGCTCCAAATTTCATTCAAATCATGGCAATGCCTCGTCTTAAGCAGATTCTGCATTGACCTTCACCTTAAAAATAATAGAGAAATGTGTCTTTTAACCTTTTGCCCATATATGGACACTTCTTTCTTTCAGTTCACTAACAATGTTGGTAGATGGTAAAGCTAACTGTGGAATCCCAAACTACTTTTTCCTGTGTTTCCTTCTCTTTTGATACACAGCTAGGACAGATTTAGTTAACAAGAGAACTTGAACTGTAGTTGTCGTGACTTTTTTACTTGTTGTTTCAGTTTGCAACCTAATTTCACTGTCTTCCAATCAATGTAAGGGCATAGGGAAAGGATACAGTTTCGGGTGTTTGTACATTCATTGTTTCATAAACTAGAATCATTAATATTCCTGGAGTTCAAAATAGAATCATAAATCATGCCTTTAGGAAGTGAAATATTATGCTTCTAATAATGTTCATTTGAAGATTAATTTGCAAATCAGGAGCCAATGCATATATTTTAGAGGTCAGAGACAGATAACCAAATCTGAAGGCGTTGTGCAAATATTTGCATATGTGTCAAGCCATAGTCAGAAAATCCAATTTACCACCGGAAAAATAAAAAAACCTCAGACTTTTTCATTTTTTTGAGGATTTTTTTTAATGTCTCTTTTGCTGCTTCAGTAATACCATAACACAATTGCCAGACCTGTAGTTTGGGTCTTGTTACCACTGTAGATTATGTGATGCCTTTCTTTATGTTAGGAAAGTGTCACAAAATACTGAACTTCAAACAGGACTGATTACGTAGATAAACCTTGAACCTAGTTATTTTTTACTCTTTTTTTTTTGTTTCTTAAGTGCTTTGCGGACAAATAGAGCATGAGTAAAGGCAGGGATGGATGAAGAGCTTTAAATTACTGATTTTAGAACGAAGTTCCCTAACAACAAGCATTCTTTCTTTTCTGATTAGTATTAACTAAATTAATTATGCAGTAACTCCCCCCTGATAAAACCATCTTGGAGGTGTCGCATTAATTTCTTTATGGTGGCACAAAAATGAAATAAGGTCAGCAATAAAAATGTCCAAATGAAATAATTTAAATTTTTCTGACAATGTCAGAGAAGAATTGTCCAACAAGTACTTGGTTTAAAGCAAACTAAAAAAAGCATGACGGAAAAATTATTCTCTAAAAAAATACTTCTATTTAATTTTGAACATTTTTTCTTCTAAAAATAAAACTGCAAGAGCCTGTAAACACAAATCAAAATATGTAGTTGAAAAGAACCCTCAAGTTTCAATTTCTTTAACATTATTTAATTTTTACCTTACTAAACTACCTGGCGAAATCAAAAATCAGTTCATAAAATATCTGTTTCACTGAAATTTTTTTTAAATTACAAGCAGGGCCAAAAATTCCCAAGTACTGTTCCCTTGTATGAGAAAATTTTTGTCACAATCAGATGAAATCAGCTTTGTTTGTTTGTTTTTTCTGGTTAATTAACATGTATCAGTTAGCCTAGATAAAAATACATCTTACCTCCACTCAGCATCTTGGAAAGGTAAAATTATGATGTTACTTTTCTCAGGTTTTCTTCATTAATATGTATTAAAACCGGTAAGAAATAAAAAGAATAATTATGCTACTTCTAAATTTAAGTATACATGAAATTCTACCTACTATTTTTAAAAACCAAGTAGTTGCTATAGATTGATCAGATGTACTGGGCTTCCATAATGAAGACTGCATCTGTTTCTCTTGACAAAAAGATATTTGAGAGAAAGTGGGAGACTTCAATACATAGTCAATAGAAATAAATAAGCACTTTTTTCTCAGAAGAATTGGGACAACCAAACAAATATTCTGGAAGAAAGTTGAGAGCTCCGAGGGGAATATTTTCACAGAATGGGAAATTTATGGAATGGTTATCCCTGGAATTTGTGAAGGACAATTTATATCTGGGTTGAGGAACGTATCAGGAAAGTGAAATGGAGCAGAAGTTTTTTGATGTCATCGAAATGGTGCAACACCTGACCTGGAAAACCCATCAATCTCTGCTTGCTAAAAGTGTTTGTAGGGAATAATAGCAAGTACTCACTTCTGAGCTTTTCCTACTGCTTCCCAACAGAGACATAATGTCTCAATATTCGCTTGGTTTTGCCAGACAGTGGAACTACCATTACAGTGCTAGGAAGCATTTTAGTTCAAGTTTTTTTTTTTTTTTTTTTTTTTTTTTTTTTTGAGAAATGCTCATAGTAATATCTTCTGTAAGTTAAAGGTCCAACTATATCTCAGAAATAAATTCTGCTAAGAGTCATATTCATGAAAAAAGTGGTATTGATAGGTCGATAAGATATACAGGTTAGAAATAAAACAAAACGGGTTTGGATTATAAAATTATTGTTTAAATACTTTATTGTTGATAATTTCATATTTTAAATTAAATTATTATTTACATATATGTTTGCTGTGCAGGAAATTACTTCTTTAACTCCACCAAAATATTGTCAAGGTTTTACTTACAGATGCAGTAAAACTTTAAAAATAAGAATGAATTAATAACTTGCACTTTACAGTCAGTGCTGAAATAAGAATATGAAGTAATTTTACATCAATTTCTTTTATTCACCTTCCCTTTAATTTAGTCAAAATTAAGCCAAATAATACTCTGAAGTGTTACTTTCAGATAAGCCCATACTTCTAGGGGCAGATGGGAAATCAATCAATACAGAAATAAATGTCGTCATCTTTTGGGGTAATTTTTTCGTTCATCGTTGCTTCAACAACCAGTGTACGTTCTCTCAGGCAGGGAGAACTGACTGTGTGGCTTGGAGATACCTACATTTTTAGCTGTTGCAGCAGCCTTATTGGATCCAGAGTACCTCTGTTCAAAAACTGAGCAGCTCAAAAAGCAGGAGCACCATACCAGAGCCAGGGCAGAGGTGTAGAAGGGTGTTATGGCCTGGGGATCTCACATCTGTGCATGCAAGCACAAGTGATTGCTTTGCAGCGCTGCTGTGCAATTCCAGTAACACTGTATGGCAGCCAAGGTGGCTGCTTCCCTAAGGGGGTCAGGGGAGGGAGGATTTCAGCCATTTCTTGTCGCTTTGCAAAGCATCATTTTAGGCTGTCTTGCTAATAAATGAAGTGTAGCTTAGGGCAGAAAGACTTACCCTTCAGATATAATTTCAATCTGAAAACTTTGGGGATTCCCATATCTTTTTTTTTTACTTGTGTATTTGAGTTTGGAATGTGATTATCTGTATTTAGTGATGTTTGGCCATGAAATAATTCTGCTTGTTAGTAAGAGGTTAGTAGAACTGACTTTTACATTAAGGACTTTTTTCGTTTCCTTTCTAACAAGAAGAAATTTTCTAGATTGTTATGGTTAAGCTAGAAAGATATTTTTTTTTTTTTAATGAGATAAAATGCAACAAGTTTTCTGAGATTATGTATCAGGCTGCTGAAAAAAGCACTCACAACTGCCAAGTCCTAATCCAACTCCCTATTTAAATAGCTGAACAACATAATTGTCTTGTGGAAAAATACATTCCCCACAAAAAGCTGAATCAGAGAATGGCTTGGGTTGGAAGCAATTCAGCTTCAAAGATCATCTAGTCCAACCCACCTGCAATGGTCAGGGACATCTCTCACCAGATCAGGTGGCTCAAAGGCCTATCCAACATGAAGAGATCCAGGGGTGGGGTATTCAGGGTAATCTGTGCCACTGTTTTGCCACCCTCATTGTAAAAAATATTCTCCTTATGTTCAATCTATCCCCTTTTGGTTCAAAACTCTTGCTCCTTGTCCTGTCTCCAAAGACCATAGAAAAAAATTCTGTTTTTTTGTACATACTCACTTTTAAGTACTGTAAGTGAGGTCTCCTGGAGCACTCTCTTCTCCAGTCTGAACAAACTTAGTTCTCTCAGTCTTCCTTCATAGGGAAGATGTTCCAGCTCTCAGATCATTCACAGATCATGGAGTATCATTTACATGGTCCTCTTCTGGATCTTCACTAACAGATTCAAGTATTTCTGTGCTGAGGACCCCAGAGCTGGATGCAGTGCTCCAGGTGGAGTCTCACAAAAGCAGAGC
The DNA here is from genome assembly GCF_001715985.3 of Manacus vitellinus. Taxonomy (NCBI): domain Eukaryota; kingdom Metazoa; phylum Chordata; class Aves; order Passeriformes; family Pipridae; genus Manacus; species Manacus vitellinus. The sequence continues at coordinate 11,761,954 of NW_021940917.1, read as the reverse complement.
AGAGGGGGAGAATCACTTTCCTCACCCTGCTGGCCACACTGCTTTTGATACAGTCCAGGTTACATTTGGCTTTCTGGGCTGCAAGTGCACAGTGATTGGTCATGTCCAATTTTTCATCCACCAGTATCCATTCTTCACAGAGCTGCTCTCAATCCCTTCATCCCCCAGTACTGATACTGGGGGTTGCTGTCAGCCCAGGTGCAGGACTTTGCACCTGTCCTTCAGGAGGTTTGCAAAGGCCCATTCCTCTAGCCTGCCAGGGTCCCTCTGAATGGCATCACTTCCCTCCAGCAAAGCAACTTCATGCACATGCTGAGGGTGCACTTCACCCCACTATGACTTTGAGGAAGATGTTAATAGGATAGTTACCAGTATAGACCCTAGAGGGACGTCACTTGTCAGTGGTTTCAACTCGGACATGGAGACATTGACTGTAAACCTCCTTGGACATGATGATCCAGCCAATTCTTCACCCAATTAACTGTTCATTCATCCAACATGTATCTGTCCCATGTAGCGTCAGGAATGTTTTGGAGGACCATATCAAAGGTCTTATGGGTAGATTACACCTGTAGCTCTTCCTTTGTCCACTGATGAAGTCATTCTATCACTGGAAGCCACTGGATGGATTAGTCAGGGCATGATTTGGCCTGTGAAGTCATGTTGGCTGTGTCATCTCTGTGTTTCATATGCTTCAACATAACTTCCAGAAGAATCTGCACCTTACAAACCACTGAGGTGAGGCTGACTTGTTGGTAGTTCCCATGGTCCTTCTTATTACCCTCCTATTAATTACTTATTATTATGTCAGAACTGCTTTTATTTTTAGTTTCTTTATGAGAGAATTGGTTTTTTTCATTCTTTATTCAGAAATGTAAAGGTGATTTGCATAATGAGGGAATAGAAAATAGCATAACATGTCTTAACTTATTCTGGAATTACTTTGGTCTAAGCTAATAGCTTGTTTTTCATGATTTTGTGCACCTAGACCCAAGAAAAGCTGAGGAAAACCCATGACTGAGGTCAGAATTTTCAGATAAGAACACTGCAGTTACAAAATACATATTCAGTAAACTTCTATAAAGCAATAGCGGTTGCAAACATACGAGTTGCTGATGATTTATGACAATATCTTATTGAAGGTAACTGTATGGCTTCTTATGGATCTGCTTCATGGATCTTGATTTTCTTCTCATGTTCTTCAGTTGCAGAATAAAACACTTTCAGGTATTAACTTCCCTATAATAAAACCATTCCATAATGTAGTGTGTCTTCACATGTGGAGACATAGCTACCCCAAGCTGCCAATGTCATATACTATAGCACTTACTTTAGGACCAGTGAGTATTTCCTTGGCAAATGTATTCTATAGGGACAGAACATTAATTGCTGGTAGCTACTCTGTCATCTTGAAAAGACAGTGATTTTAGGATTACCCGTTACTGCTTTATTAACAAGCTGTTGCAAGACCTCTAATTAAAGGAAGACTCACATCTGCTTTTGTGTACTCAGCAATAGTCATTAATAATGGCAAAAATATTGCTGCCTTACAAGCTTTTCTGCTAGTTTTTTTAAGAGTAAATTTCTAGAATTACTTTCTACTGTAATACTCTGTGCTTCTCTTAATGTAAATTGCAGGAGATGTGAGTCAGGACATATTCTTTTTGATCATCTGTATTCTCTTTCATAATTTCTTGCAAATGAACACAGGATGAATACTCTTACCTTTAAAAAGGAAGAAAAAAAAAGATGAAATGTGTTTATGTGCATTTTGCAACGGAGGTCTTACTAATGTTTTATGAGACTAACTGAAGCAATTGTAAATTGAATCAGGAAAATTTGGTTTTTGTTCTGTGATTTTTCTGGGGTCAAAACACAACACCTAAACTTTTTGAAGACCTTTATCTTTAACACTGTTTTTTTGGGGAATAGGTCCTATGTCTGTGTCTTCCATTGTGCAAGAAGGACCTGAGGATGCTTGGTATCCTGCCATGAATTTGTTGCTAAGGGCTTTGCACTTGGTCTGTTGATAGTAAAATTTTGAAATAGTCATGAAGTATTGTTTCAAGTATTGTACCAACCTTTGTGTCTGAGACGATCCAAACTTCAGTTTCATTAATGCAAGATGTGTATATTTGCATGGTAGTTTCTGTCAGAAGACTTTTAAGGGGAAAAAAGTTCAGTACAATCTGCAGAAGAGAATTTCTCTTCCTACTTCAAAACACTATCACATACAGTCAATATTTGACATGTCAAAGAAATAATTTCTGTAAGACATTTTCTTCCATCCCCATCTCCCCCCCAAGGTTAATTCACCAAAATCATGACGTGCAAATCAAACTCAAAAACTATAATGATGCAGTAGGTATAGAACATATAAATGTTAAAATTAAAGGCATTTAAGGTAAAAATAAAATAAAACATAATGTGTAAAATTATATAATTTATTTCTTAGGAAACCCCTTTCCCCTGAACCAGATGTCAAGACATTTGAGAAAATAGACACTATCTGTATTGAATGGATATTTTCTTGTGAAAACATTTGGTTATGAAATGTCTTGCTGGCTGGTGGTTGTACAGATTCATGACACTGTATTAGACATAGATCCTGTAAAACACACATGCCCTTGTTTAATAAGAGGTTCAGAAATACAAAAAGCAATCATAAAATCAAAAATTTTGCTTCTTTTTTTCTTCCGTGTTACTGTTCTTACTGTTAGAAGTTCTTGGCAGTTGTTGGCAAATTATATATGTGAAAAGTGAACACAAATAATCCACTTAGTTTTAATTGTTGTAAACAGTTGCTAGTGGACAGTGTTTTTTTGTAGAAGCAGCATTGAAACTATAAAAAAAACCCAAATAAGTAAAATTAACCAGGAATATATTCAAAAGTTTTTAATTCCCTTATTTGTAAATTAGTCTCTTGAGGTTAAATCTGGCAAAGTAAAATCAATTACAAGCTTCAGCCTAAAGAATTTTTTATAGAATATTTTTATTTAATAAAATACCAATTTCCCACAAGGCAGTAAAACTCATTGATATTTAGATATAAGTGACATAAAATTGGCTCTCTGGCTCTTCTGTTTAAATATCTTTAATAGGACTTTGCACACTAGAAATAAATTTTGGTATTAAACAAAGTCAATTTTGCTGTCTCTCTATGGCCTCCTAAGGAAAAACAGATGTATGAATAATATAATCCATCATTAGTAGTAAGAGTGTGAATAAAACACACACTATTTATATATGGTCGGAGAAAGGGTACTCAGCTGGCTAACTTCTGGAAGGCCATGTAATGCTTTGAACTAAACTTGCTGACAGGGTGAGCTGGGGTCATCAGTCCATTTGATGCTCTACTGAGTTTAAGTAAAAAATGTGAGAAAGTTCATAGGTGAAAAATAGCAGATAAAGACTATCATTTATACAAAACACAGAGAACAACTCAGTGTTAGACCTTGCACTTCCAAGTAAATGGGAATGCAAAAGGAAACCAGATACTCTATTGACATCCCATTTTAATCCTCGTTAGAGAGAGCATTTCTCAACATGTCCTCCAAATATATCCAGGAGAAATTGTGGAAAATCTGTACTGAAAAACTGATGTTTGTCATGTAAAAGGATTCCAAAGGTTTGGTATATTTTATTGTTTCACCATTCCTTTACAACAGTTTTGTATGAAAAATAAAAAAAATTAAGATTTGCATCACTTTCCTAAAGGTTCATAAAAGGAAACAGAAGAAGCAGAATTTCGGTTGCAGCAGGCATTCAGAAGAAACTTTAAAAGAGGTGTCACAGTTTAACTGCAGCCAGCAATTAAGGACCTCACAGACACTCACTCAGTTCCCTGTGGTAGGATGGAGGAGAGAATCGAAAGGTGAGAAAAATCCTGGGCTGAAATAAAGCCAGGTAAATAAATAAAATATAATAACAAAAAATAATAATAAAAAATGCAGTAACAAAGGAAAAAAACAAAATAAAAATAACAAAGAGAGAAATAAAACCCAAGAAAAACAAGCAATGCAAATGTAAAACAACACCAACCAGTCCAAGACCAGCCAGTTCCCAAGCAGCAGCCCCTGGCCAGCTTTCCCTGTAGTTTATGTGTTGAGCATGATGCCATATGGCCAGTTGGGGTCAGCTGTCCTGCCTGTGTTCTCTCCCATCTTCTTGTACACCACCAACCCTTTTTGGCAAGGCAGTGTGAGAAACTGAAAAGTCCTTGACTTACTGTAAACACTGCTTGGCAACAACTAAACCATCAGTGTGTTATCAACATTATTCTCATCCTAAACCCAAAACACAGCACTATACCTGCTACTAGGAAGAAAATAATTCTGTCCCAAACAAAACAGGACAAAAGGAACATTGATTTGTTTAATTTATTTGTTTTCCCCCTTTTTTCCTGCTTCCACTCTCTAAGACAGACAGCTCCTCCCTATTTCACAGCCTGATTGTGAAACATTATGATGAAGTTATAAATGGAAAGCAAAAATTTATGCCACTTGTTCAGATTAGAACAGGATGTTCCTTCATTAAAACAGACTCACTGGTCTGATTGCTGTATATTACTGAGTTTACTGTTTAGAATAATACATAAAATACTACAATACAATGAAAAAGAGCAGTAAGGGCTATTAGGCTTGCAGAATGTGTTAGTCTTTCATTATCATCTCCTCTATAGTTGTGTTCTTTAGCTGTCACCAAATATGAACCAAATAACTCCCTAGTCTTGTTACAGTTAAAAATATAATCTCTTAGCACTAGTAGAGCTTTCTGCTCTATCCAATGCAGTAGAATGAGATGCTAAACTAATATAAAATAATAGAACAAGATCTAATAGAATTAGTATCCTGATACTAATTATTCATCATTTGAGAACAAAAGATAATTGTGATGATGCTTCCCTAAAAGCTTACTTTTTCCTTTTGATGGGATGAGTTCAGAGGTGGAAATTATGTAGTAGGAGAAATCAGTTAAGATTAAAAGGAAAAAAGATTGTATGAAATAATTGACAGACTGGGATATATTCAAGGTTCATATCAAAAAGTGTAACTATTACTGAGTAGAGATTTTATAACATTATTGCTAACTCCCAATGGACTGTAATGTTCCTTCTTGTTTTTGTGTGGTTTTAATTGAACATGGTTTAGATCTTATTAAAGGAATTTTCTCATTCTAATTTTTTATTTTCCTCATTGTATAGTCTGGGTTAATTCATTGATTCAAAATAGATGAAAAGACAAACAAAAATAACTGCACTGCTGAACAAAACCAAAATTTTCATAGTAGCTCTACAAAATGGTGTCAGATGCCATGGTCCCAAATTCAGTGGACAGAAGTCTCTTTATTGGTAGGGAGCTCACATAGTTTGATAGTGATTGCCAAACTAGGTGTTTTAGCAATACTTGAAGGAAGGCAACAGTTAGTGACTAGTGGAGGGGGGCATTACCTTTTCTTATTTTGTTTTGCAAGTTTTCAGGACAGCACACATTCAGATCAGAGAAAAAAAAGCATCAAACAAAACCCTCATTTCCATGTAAATAAAATCATCCTTTATAACCTCTACTATTGTAAAGGAACCTATGGACACTTAATTTAAAATAATGTCTTCATTGAAACAGTCCTATATGTAGACACTTGTTACTATATATTACTATATATACTAACTACTTGTTAGTAACTATAGTAACTATGTGTTACTATACTATATTTTATATAGTTCAACAAAGATAAAACAACTATACCATTATAAGTTCCACAAGCTATTCGAACTTTCTACAAATGTTCTGATAGATATTCATGGATTTGTTTCATACAGTTTAATTATATCTTTCATTTCAATGTTATTCAGATGTCCGCTGTTTTATTCTGCCTCTCTCTCAAATAGACTTTGGGCCAGATAGGGTGAGGTGTGCTTGTATTCTCAGTGATTTTAATTGCATCCATCATCTTTAATTCTCAAATTTTCCCTTTCTCACTAAATTTTAGTTTCTATTTAAAATTATTAATACATTAAAAATTATTCAAGTTATAGAGTCAGGTTTAAGAAGTTACAGTATGCATCCCTTCACAAACCCCTCAGGTTTTTTACACCTCAGCCCATATGTTTATTGTGAGGTTAACTTACCATCTGGGGCCTTTTCCACTTTCTCCCTTCCTTTCTTCTCCTGAGCAGATCCTTGGTTTTAATAAAAGAAGAATGCACTGCTATTTCATTGTAACTAACTCTCAGTAACTTTCTGAGTTGCATTGTTCAAAATGCATTGTGAAAACTTTTTATTTTCCTTCTTAATATAGCTCTTAGGATAACAATTCAAAAGTCCCAGAAAGACAGAGATACAAATGAAATGGCTGGACAGTTACCTCTTTGGGAATTACAGTGTGAAATATGCAAGAATACCCACTAACATCAAAACCAGGCCTTCTTAAATTTGTGTCTTTTGTGGGGAAAAAAAAAAAAGAAAATTAAACACCAAAAAATCCAAGTATTTTCTGTTACCTGACATCATCCTAGGTTAAAGACAAAAAGGACAAGGCAGGAATCAAAGTATTTTAATAAATTTCTAATTCATTTGTGTGACAGTGGGAAGGATTTTATCTGAGGCAAATGGTTGAAATCTAGAAGTGCAGGGGTGTAGTTTCCTGTGGTATTCCTGCCCATCAATTCACTCTTCATTGGGAACCTGTGAGTAGACATTAGTCAGGCAGTTTGGAAAGCAATGATGTGCTTCACTGTTGAGTAGGCTACTTAATGAGCACATGCAGCTTCTTCCCAGACATAAATGGAGCACTGTCTACTGTCACTGTCTCACACACTGAAAATAAGTAAAGAACTATGCAGACCCTTCATAGCCTCTATTGCATGTTCTCTATACCAGAATACTAAAAATCCTATCAAAACTATTTTTTTTTTTAGTCCTATGACTACTTTTTTTATCTTGGCATCGTAGATATAGGGAGCCTCTAATCTACTGCTGACAGAAGAGTATAATTTTTCTGTGGTTTTGGACTATGCAGGCAGTCCTTGATAATCAGCATAAAATGGTAACAATTTCATTTATGAGTCTGAAATGGAATAGTAAGTGTGCTAGGTATTTTTGTAGTTAATATATGGTTTTATAATGTTAGTTGGCTTTATTCATCAAATTGTACCACACACACACAGGTACTATGCTCAATCATATCTGTTGTATGCAATAAGGGTACTTGCAAGATCTGTAAATACCACTACCACTGTCAAAATCTGTATATGCAAATACTAGCAGATTCTCTTGCACAATGTAAATAGACTTGAACTATCTATGTAACCTCAGTATCATCGATGGGAATGGGCAATTCACAATTTTTTGTGAGGTTGGTAGCTTGGACATGCTTTATTCATATTCTATGTCTTTGGTTGCAAAGCTCTGTGAAGTTCTTCTGCAGTTCCCAAAGGGGTTAATTAAAATATTTGGTCTATTTAACTTCATGTAATTTTCATCATCTTGAGTGTTAGATTTAAATGAACTTAGAAACAGCTCTGTTTGTCCATGACTTTGATCTGAGGTCATCAGGGCCTGTATGAGTTTCTCCAGATTTGGCTGAGGGTCAGCTCCAAGCTGACTGAGTCAAATTAGTGAACCCAAGTCAAGTTTCAAGACTGCCATAGAGCTATTTGTACACAAGTGATAATTGCCAGGAGAGTTATCAAAGTTGATGCTTAACAAGGGGAAATTATTTCTCCCACCATTCTGACACAGGTATAAACATAGACCTGAAATATATCTGAAAGGCAAAAAGGGAAAAAAGTAAAATGAAAGTAACATCAGTTTATCTTCTATCTCAGAAAAAAAACAAGTATACAGTATATTCACAATAAAAGTAGCTGGCATGTTTATTGTTGTTTGTCTAATAAGTTTATTAAGCTCTTGGTGGAAAATTTCTGTATTAAAAGGTACAATAAAAGTAGACAATAAATAAATCATTTAACTTAAGAATAAACTTTAATAATGAAATAACTTTTTATATTCTAATTTACTGTAAATAATACCACAACATATGACATCACTGAAAAGAGGATAAAAAAAAAGACACTTCATAATAAGTGTATGTATCCTTTCCGTGTCACCTTACACTGTTGTAGAGGACAACACAATCTAAAACATATAGTTATGAGTTTGGTTTGCAAGAAATTCCTGAGATCAAAGCATGTATGATTGAATCAGGGCAAGACTGTTTGTTTCCTATGTACGCATAAAGTTAGGTGTCCTGCTTCATAGGTTGGTCAACACAGAAGGTCTGGAACACATATGTGAAGTGCACCTATCTAAAAAAGATAAATTAAAGTTACATGTGGATAGAAAGATAGGTACATTTTTCTTGTTCTTTGTTTTCCTTTTGCTTTTGTTTTTTTTTTGTTTTTTTTTTTGTTTTTTTTATTCTTTTGGATTTCAGCCACTGAGATCTTTTCTTTCTTCCCCAGGTAGTGAAACACTATCTAGCCTCCAATCTCCTAGGAACAGTAGAGGCCATCCCCTTGGCTCTGTTTCTCCCTACACCCTGGGCTAAAAGTGCTCACCTGTGTTGCAGCACAGCACTGTCTGGGGAAAATGCAGGAAAATGAGCCCCAGGGGATTTGTGACAGCCATGTTTCCCTGTTTGCATGGGAGTCCACGCTGATAAAACAGTGTGTCTGACCCACTCTGTGCATCTGGTTGGTCCAGAAACATCCAGAGATGCCTTGCAGAGCAGTCCTCTCTTTCTATGACTCTGCTTGTAGAAAAGTATCACAGGAAAATTATTCAGGAGGAAGAATGGAAATATCAGTTCAACAGAAATACAGCGCATCACTACCAGTATGAAGCTCTAGCAGCACCATGATTCAGTCCTACGTTGAAGGCTGATTACAGGAACCCAAGTCTGTCAGGAGTTTATAGCACAACAAACAAAAACATTATACATGCTGATTATCAAAACCACTTCAAGAATAAAAAAAAAACAATAAATCCCAAGCTGTATATTATTTCCCACTGAATCTCTCCATGATTTTGAAGGAGGTACACTTTGACTGTTTTCTGATTATGACCTTCAAAATTAACTTAGTGTGAAAGGGAACCAAAGAATTATCTTTCCCGTATCTTGTATATCCAGGACTGAGTTACAGGAGAGATGGCAGACACTATGGCAGCTGGAGTTTAATGTGCCAGTAGGGTTTTGTCCTTTTAGATGGAAGGTCCCAGAGTCAAAGACTGTCACTGGTATCCAGTCCAGGGAACAAACTTTGTCCTCAGCAAATTGCTATTCGTCTTGCAGGGAAGAGCACACTGTATCTGAGTGCACAATCTGTAGAAGTCAGATGATAACATATATTGGATTGTGCTGCAATAAAATGTGTAAAAATGGCTTAAAGTATTCAAAGGAAGGTTCTGTTATCTGACACTCAAGATGATGTTATTACTAAGCTTGTCAGTATTGGAGCCCTTATACTATTGACTTTGATTATGCCTTTCTAATGGCTTCTTCCTTTTCCATTTCACTGACAATAGCTTCATTTTCTTACCTATACCTTTTTATTGAGTCATTTAGAAAAAGTCAAAGTCATACTCCACACTGAGGAATGGGAATTATTCCCCCTATCTGAAGAACTGATAAGTGTCATATCTTCAAAAGAGATGTTCAGAAAATCAAGACGTATTTCATTCTTCTTTTGCAATTGCTGAGAGGAGCCATGCAGTTCTGTTCTCCCAGACCACTGGCAGGCTCAGCAGCTCTGCTATCTCAGACACAGCAAAGTGAATTGTTGATGAAATGGGTAAGAAGCTGTGAACAAGGTCACAGTTAGTTAGGACTATTTTTTCATTACTGCTCTTCTGCAAGCACAGACTGGGATTCCTTATTTTCTATTATTGCATCATAGAATGGTTTGAGTTGGAAGGTACCTTAAAGATCCTCTGTTATAATCACCCTTCCATGGGCAGGGACACCTTCCACTAGACCCAGTTCCTCAGAGTTACATCCAACCTGGCCTTGAACACTTCCAGGGATGGGACATCCACAGCTTCTCTGGGCAACCCATTCCAGTGCCTCACTATTCTCACAGTAAAGAATTTCTTCCTAATATCTTATATTAACAGCTTAAGGTCATTCTGCCCCATCATATTACTACACACCCTTGTCAAAAGTCCCTCTCCAGTTTTCTGGTAGCCCCCTTTAGGTAGTGAAAGGCCACAGTAAGGTCTCTCTGGAGCCTTCTGTTCTCCAGGCTGAACAATCCCAATTCTGTCAGTATTTTCTCATAGGAGAGGTGTTCCCTCCCTCTAATCATCTTCCTGGTTCTCCTCTGGACTCAATCCAGCTGGCCTATGTCCTTCCTGTGCTGGGAATGCTGGATCTCAGAGCTGGATGCAGTACTGATATCATTACCTGTCATTATTTTGATTTGTCAATAAACTGGTAGTGGCTCAAGCCTGGACAGTACTTAAAGTTTTTTTCTTTCTAGAATTCCTTCTGCTGCAAACCACTGCAAAAACCACTGCAAAAACCTAAACACAAGCATCAGGAAAGTGCTTTATATCACAAACTTCAAAGAATATCTGGGACTATTTATGAAGAAAATCTTATAGTCATTTTGTGCAGGATAGGAAGAGAGGTGTTTTCTTGAATGAGTTTATTTTATCTGATACTTTGATGTCAATCTTATAGGCTGTGTTAATAACATTTTTATAGGTAGCATATTAGTACAGAATAGGATAGAATAGTTCAGCTGGAAGGACCTACAAATAATCATGCAGTCCAATTGCCTGGCCTGTTCAGGGATGACCAAAACATAAAGCATGCTTGTAAAGACATTGTCCAAATGGTTCTTGAACACAAGGAGGTATAGGAAATTGACCACTTCTCTAGGAAGCCTGTTCCACTTTTTGACCACCCTCTCAGTAAAGAAATGTTTCATGCCAGTCTTAACGTCCCCTGATGCATCTTTGACCCATTCCTATACATCCTGTGACTGCATCTCAGGGGGATAAGCTCAGCACCTCCTTCTCCACATCCTCTCCTCAAGAAGCTGTAGAGAGGAATGAGATCAACCCTCAACTGCTCCTCACAGGACATCCCTTTCAGTCCTTTCTCCAGATTTGTTGATCTCCCATAGGTGCATTCAAGTACCTTCACACCATTATTAATCTGCGGGGCCCAGAACTGCCAAAAGCCACTCAAGGTGAGACAGCACCAATGCTTTTCACTTAAAAGGTGAAAAATCTGCTACACCTGACATTACTACCCCACACCCGGGGGTGGGGAAATAAAACAAAAGAGAAAATAAATTCTTCAGGTAATAGACTAATCTCCAAGTGTATCAGAATTTAATTCTCCAGATTTCTCACTCCTCAGTCCTGAAGTTATTTGGCTATAAAATGAACACTTTCCTGGGGAAGTGGCTGTTAAATTACATTCTTGAAATGGAAGCACACTAACAGGAAAAACTGATAAATTATGTCTATAATGTGGTTATACTAACATACTAGTATCAAACTAAGATTCTAATCTTGGTCATGTTGGCTATTCTGAGGCTACCAAATTACCTTAATCTTTTCATGAATGAAAGTCCTAGCAGCATTGTTTTCTTTCAGTGGTGAGAAAGTGTTTCAACTTCAGAACTTTATAGAAAACCACCTTCTTAGAAAATAGGAGTTCTTTCTAAGGCTTTGCGTTGATTCAAAGCTGCAGAATAGGACCTGCGGAAGAAGTTGCTACTTATTACTAACTACTGCTTGATTTAGACTGGCAGCTTTAGCAACAGAAAAGTGGCAATCTGTTGCATTTGATAAAAAGTCCATTAAAGATGCAGTAAGAGCGTGTGAATATACTGAGAAGGAATATTCTTTGTGCTTTGGAATGAAGTCATCACATCAGGTTTGTTTGATCATGAGCTTCAGAGAGCATCAAGACAAAAACACTGCTGAAAGCATCCTGAGGACCAAAATGTGTATTATCCAGCTTCTAGGGCTGTCCTTACACCTCAAATCATCAGAAAAGTCACAATACAGTGACCAAGATCACATTCCAGCTCACAACAGAGATGCCACTCCCTACCAAGAACATGAGACAGACTTCCAATATGCAGTGCTCTCATGGAATACTATACATAATCCAAAAACTGAGGTGACAGATAAACACAAAGTAGATGGAGGAGGTATCCTGTATGTCACATAGTATGTCAGTAGTTCTAATGCTGCGACAGTAGCTTAGAAAACAGAATAGACAGTAAAAACCAAGTTCTGCCCTGTCTATCTACAGAAGAGATAAAATGAGAGTAAAATAGGGAAATAATAAAATTAAGAACAGCAAAGCAATGTATCAACCAAGTACAAAAGAGGAGAAAAAACTCGGAATCCATGATAACAAATTGTTTTGGCTTGCTTTTGAAAAGCACATAATGATGCAGCAAAAAAATCTAAAGTATTCTAAAACATAGAATAAATTCTGCAGCCATCTGGACTAAGAACAGAGAAACAAAGTTAGAAAAGTGAACATATGGTAGTGTAGCCAGACAGTTTTAGCTACTCTGAAAACCTTCATTGTCTGTTGCACTCTGTTGAAAGAGCTGGGAGAAAACTAAGCAGTATAGAAAATATAGCAATGAAAAGAATGTATCATTAAGAAAGTAAATTTAAATTTCTTAGAAACCACAATGACATAAATAAGAAATGCAAATTTTTCAAAGGTCATGTACTCGAGGATGACCAGACTTTACAAGAAGCAGGAAAAAGACATAACACTTATGTTCCCAAGATGAGTGTGAAAATAAATTAAAAAAACCCCAACAAAACCCAACAAAACAGCAACACAAAAAGGGGAAATAAAACATTCAGCACTCCATTAGAAATTTGGAGATGGCATCCATCAGACAATTATGCAAACCACAGTATGTGGAAAGCAGCTTCTCTCCATAGATCCCAGCATTGCACCTGGACAAAGACCTCTGTAATTTCCTTGTACATGGTATGTGAAGCAAAGCAATTGTCAGCTGTGTAGAGGCCATGTAATAGACTGATGTTTCTAATCATGTGTGTTTATCCTCTAAAAATTAATTCCTGTGTATCCATACCTGGATTGTAACTTACAATGTGGGGTACAGGAAGGAGTTTACTGAATGTTTCCTAGTTTTTTATCTCCATTGAAAATTTTAAGCTATTTTCCTTTTCAATAATTCATCAGAATATAATGTCTGATTGACAATATTATATTGCCCAAGTTGTATTTGTAGACCAAATTCTCCAACTTTGTCCACAAGGTGAATGAGGTAATATAAAAATTAAATGATTTGGGGCTTTAAAAAACACAGAACTTCTGCTAAAGAGTCTACAAGTAGTCTTCCTTCCACTATATGTCTGGGACTTTCCAGGGACTACTCTTAACTGATCAGTTTTATAAATAATTGACCTTTATATAAAAGAAGATGGGAAGGAATTTGTTCAGAAACATTGTAGGCACAAGGCAACTGAGAGTGGCCTTAATTAAAAACGTGTGTTTTATCTACTCAGCATTGCTTTAGTGTCACTTCACTGCACAAAAACCAAGCCACTTTGCATTAACTCTTGTCATATGTCCACAGGAAGAGTAAACTGTTTCCTTTTTAGTCCTGGGAGCAACTGAACTCCACCACTCCTGCCAGGGAGCAGCAAGAGTGGGGCAGCTTTGGAACTAGCTGATAGCTGAGCAGGTCACGTCAATAGAAGCTGGAAGCAAGAGTGGAAAACGTCAGGGAGGGGAAGACAACAGTCTTGCTGTTGTACTTCAACAGTACAATAGTTTGGGCATCTGGATGCATGCAAGACTGAAAAGTGATAATCAATGCCCTGTAACTCTTGGTGTGGGCACAGAACAGTCACACACTGTTTCTTCACGTTAACAGCCTGAAAATGTGGTTACCAGTCTCCTCAGAGAGTTGTAGCAGCTGATGTGTTCTTTCACAGGGACTCTGCAGTATCCCCCAGAAGACACCAAGACACTGCATACTAAGAGAAACATCTTGAGTTGGCTAGTATGATACTGCAGGCAGTTCACCTCCCTTTTTGGAGTTGGAATATATTGTTTCTATAGGCCCTGCTGGAAATGGAGCGTTATCTTGGGTTGTGCCTTTCTTACCTAAAGCCTTGTGAAGGTCCATAAGAGCAGAAAGAATTAGAACAGGCAGATTCTGCGTTTTTTTTTCATGGCTTCAAAAGGCCTCTCTAGAAAGGCAACTATGCAGAAAATTCATATGAGCATGTGGAAGTAGCTAGCAGTGAAAAATCTACAACAGTCTGTGAAAGTTTCTCTGTGGGGGAGTAGGGACAAGTCGAACCATTGTCATTAAAAAATTTCCAAGTGCTTCACCTGACAGGAGCAGTCAAGCCATTTGATAATAGAAGAGTTTGTGCACAATGAAATTCAGCTGGAAATTTTGCTCTGGAGAGTCAGCTGATATTCATTACTACACTAGAGCTTTTTTATTGAAAGGTAACTTGGAGATGTCATGCTGTGAGTAGCAAATGTTTTAAAACTGTAATTTCTATATCAGCTTAAAATATTTTAACCAAATGGCTCTCAGTAACAAAATGGATCTGAATATTCTGTGTTACTTTATGGGTACTTACTGGTGTTTTTTGAAAATATTAGGAATATTACAAATAACTTTTCTAATTGAGCTTATCAGAGCTATGTATGAAGACAGACATTCACATGATCAATGACTTTTATTGAGTATATAAAAAATTATTTATAGTAATGTGTTGTTATACATCTAAATGTGCATTAGGAATAGAATAATTACTTAGACATATCATATGCTCCAAAACACAGGTAATAAGAACCAGCAGACAAATTATTTTAATGTAGTTCTAACTATTTTGATACATGACCAGAAAGAATAAAACAATGGAATTATAACAGTAGTATGTTCATAAGTTGTCATGCTTTGTTTAATCATAGCTTAAACATAAAGGAGTAAATATAAACAGGCACAGATGAGAGAGGTACTCAAGATTTGTTCAGTTGTAAATAGCAGCAACAAAATATAAATCTTACAATGAAAAACAGTAATCCCTGTTAATGTTAATTTAAATTGTTAATTTAACAGTATTGTTAAATTCAAACCTTAGAGTTTTTACAGGTGAAAAATGGGAACATGCTGAAGACTTTATTGCATTACCTGGGAATCTAAAGGTTTGATTTTTAAAATAATTTTTTTTCTTTCTCTGCAAGAAAGTAAACACGACTTGAACATGGATTTCCCAATACTCTAAATTCCTAGTCAATTACTTGGGTATAAATTGCAAAATAAAAAAATAACAAAATTATAAACTTGTTCAGAACCAGTATAAGTCCAGCATCATTCTATTATATTTTCACAATAATAAACACTCTGAGCCAGCACACCACTGTAAAAAAATTCATGTAAGTGTAAGCACTATTTGAAATATTAGTGTTAAAAATTCAGAGAAAGGTGAAGTAAAAGTAGGCAATAGCCAGATACATAAATTCTAAGAGTGGTGTTAGTTCATTTTCCTAAAAGGCTGTATTATTATGTAGAATATGAAGATATTAGGCTGTTCTGTCATAACTGGTGGTCTAGGAAGAATAAATGAGAATGAATAAGACTATTCTCTAATTTTATGGGGCTCTACTTGTCATTACTTATTGGATAAACATGAATGAAAAATTAAATACAGATGTTTGTGTGCATGTGTGTCTGATGATGTTGTTGAAGAGAAAAAGTATTTTCAGTCTAACTCTGACTTAGAAAGAATAGAACAGTTTCTTAACTGTGCAAAAATTCCTAATTTCCCCTTTGCAAGCAAGGTTTTTGCCTGGGTAAAATCTATTATGTTCTGTATATATCACAATTTTAATACAGAAACAAACATATCTAAGTCTTGCTTTACACTAGCAAAGTCACTAACATGATAGCTATATTTCTTGAAAACAGTGAAATTCAAGGCCACCATTATCACAAAAATATTCCTTGCAGTTATTCATCAGTTTGGGTTTTTGGTTTTGTTTTTAAATGGAGTTTTATGGATTTTACTGAATTTGCTTTTGAAATCTCTTTATGTCTGAAATCTAAAGTAAATATTCATGGTGTTCCTTACACAACAAAACTCTCCTGTACTAGTAAATAATTTAAATCAAAACTAATGTGAAAAAGTCTTTGTAAATTAATAGTGTATTTCCTTAAAAAAAGAAAATCATCTTTATTTTATGTTTGTTTCAATCTCTTAATTTATTTCAAATTTACCCTTGAGCTGAGGGTTCTGATTTCTGCTTCATTTACAGTATCCTCTGTGGTATTCTCAATCTTAGCTAGATTACATTTCAGAGATAAAATTTGTGAATCAGCCTCTGCCAGCCTCTGTTACATGACTGAAGGATATTTCAGCCTCAAATGCTGCAGTATGGCCATACGTAGCATACATTTTTTCTGCATAATATTGAGTGCCTTAATGTTTTTATTAGATTCTGCAGTTCATTTCAGTCCTTCTTCCCAACAACACATCATTGTGCATGTCAATAGGGAAGTTTTTCCTTTTCCATATTTCTTCTCTTTCAGAAATCAGTTAGTAAGATAAGAAATGACTGGTGGAGTTAACTGTTTGTTGTCAGATTGTGCATTGAAAGATGAACCTAAAAGACAAGGATTCAGATACACTGTGTTCCATCTGCAACATTTGGATCCTATTCCCACTGAAATGTGTTGAAGTTTTGCCATTGAGACCAGTTGGACAAAGATTTTATAATATTTAAGAAGGTATTTGTTTTGTCAGAAGCCTTGTTTTTCTACAGGCAGAGATTTTGAATTGTTGCCCCTTCTGAAATTTAACCATTCTATTTATGGGGGATTTTCCTTATTTGTATATTACTCTCTTAACTGAGCTAAAACCTTACCTAACCCTGTTTAGATTATTCTGCAGGTTGAATATTTTCCCTTGTTGTTAAAATAGTTTTAGAGGTGAAATCAAAGGGGGAATGTGAAGTTGTGCAACTATTCTAATATAGGCATTTTAGGTATATTTCATTGTCTGTAGTTTTTTCCATAAGGTCTTTTCTCTCTTGGCGCCATGGATTGTGGAGAGCTGGTTCTATTGATTGCTTCTAGATCTAACTAGAGTTCTTTGGAATTCACATCTTTCATTTAAATTCCTAGAAATTGTAATATGAGGTTTGCCCAGATAAGGCAGAGAAAATTTAGTAAATTTAAACTTTCTAATTTTTCATTTCATAATGATTTTTTTTTGTTTCCAAATAAAAATACAATGGAAAAGTTAGGTAACACTACAGAGAGGCAAAATGTGTTTCAAGGTCAGAATGTTTGCTTGTCCCAAAATAAATTTATTTTTCGTTTTTCTGCCCAAGAAGTCACCCAGCAGGGCATTGATTCAAATTTTCTTTGTTGATTTGTTTGTTTTTTTTTAGTTTGAAGTGCATTTGGAAATCCAGTTTTCAGGCAACCCCATCTGAATTTGCTCCTTTGTGATTTCTTCATTGATGGCCACACACTAAAGGAAGTTATGTTCCTTTATAATAGATAATTTTAAAATACAAATCAGTTTTCTAGTCTGTTATGTAAGCGGTGTTAAGTGTGCTTGTTCAGAGACACAAAGAGTAGGTTTTTGTTGTTCTCCTTTTAAGACTTTGTCAGATTATGAAGAGAACTGCATTGTATATGGAACCTGTGTTATTGTCATCTTTGTCATGGCCACAAAGGATACATCTTTCCTCCTCTTTGTCAAAAATGAATGGAAATCTGAATTATACATTCATTATATTAGTTGAGAGATTGACTTTTTGTACTCCTCCGAGTTCCATCATTTCAAAATATGATGGCCAGAAATAAAGACAAACTAAAATATTGAGAAATTTTCTAATGCAGAATTTATCTGAGTAGAACCGAAAATGTTCAAGCACTGTAGTTACTCCTTTTGGTAATATGAAAACTGAGGAGCAACTTGTACAGAATGAAGAGAGAACATTTCCACTGAATTTCACTGCATTTGCTGGGATAGCACTTTTTCTATCAGCTCTGGGTTATTAAATGCAAATTACAAGTCCATTTGTTGCAATGATATTTTTCTATCTTCTCTGCAGGGGTTATTACTGCTTCCATGTCAGTGGTAATTGTTGCATAGAACAGCACTAAGCAGGTTCTGGTGAAATGAACAATGGAGGAATTGTGTGCATCCACAAAGAACAGACAAGTACTAAGGGGAACACCACAGTTATGTTCCTTTAAGCTTAGCTACCAGAACTGCTCAGGCAGCAGAGTTTGACAAGAAAGGTCTCAGCTTTTACTCCTGGTAGGCTCCCTTGCCATTTACAGACAGGCTACTTTAAAGGTGGTACTGCTGCTTGAAAAGTGTCAGGAGATGCTGCAGCCGAGAAGAGGAACCACAGCATTTTCTGAACAAGCAACTGAGTTGTGGGAGAAAAAGACAGAACAGGCAAATATTGCGTGAAATGTATCATATACAAGCTTTGAAATACATGAAAGTATTTTTAAGAATAAAGAGTCAATGAGAAAGGTCAGAAATAGGGGGAAAGGTGCTTTCTTAGCTATGCTTTCTTCTTTCCATCTCTAAATAAGCAATTCTTCTACTCATAATCCTTTCATAATGAAAGTCTGAAATATACATCTGCAGAAGTAATTTATAGAAAAGATGCTTTAAAGGTACAACTTGTTACATAGTTTGACATCCAAATTACTGTATTTTTCTCTGCTCATGTATTTTAAGCCTTTATGGATCAGAGAAGGATGCAACAGAGATAAAAGATGAATAAATGAACTGAAGGTAGTTCTTCTGGAAGATATTTAATGTCATCTGCTCTTACATCTGTAAACAGCTGTGGGTTATTTGCTGTATTTTACCATGGTGTCAGGAAAGTGTTCTACACACGCTATCCTGTCAGATACGGGTGAGCTTGTGAGAGCTGACAAGGCATTAATGTACCTCTTATACTTTGCATACCTCAGTTTTGTACATACTTTGGGAAGTCACCAGCTTCTGAAGATCCTGGCAGTAGGGTCCAGAGCTGCACTGAGGGTGGAAATAAACCAAATTAATACAGAATAGAAAAATTGATCTAGAGAATAGTTTGGAGTCTGACAATTAATCCAGATTTGCTGAACAAATCTGGAGTTGTTTTGATATATTTGCTTTCCTTGTCATTTTTCAAACATAGATGGCAGGTGAGGTCATTAAGCGAGAGGAAAATCTCTGGCTTTCTGTTTTCTTAGAAGGTAAGTTTAGGTCACAGTTTAGAGTGATATTGCTTCAGGTTAATGGGTCTAGTCTTTTGTTTTATTGTTCTGGTTTATTTATTTATTTACTGATACTCCATGTTTAACTCTGGTCTCATAAGCACACTGACATTTTTCACACAAGATTGGAGACTTTTCAAACAAGGAAAAGATAATTTTACCCTCTATAAGACTTTCCTTTCAGGCTAAGTGTAAAGATAGTACTACGGACTCTTCATTGTGTCAGTCTCCCTGAGTCTCATTCAATAAGGAAGTTGCTGTTATCCGAATGTCCAGTTTCTTTGGACTTGTTTCCTCACTCCATACTAAGGCCTGTCCAGCTAAATACAAGGGTGCTAATACAATGAAGAGGTCTATGTAGCCACCCCTTCTACTTCAGCATAGCAGCAGAGTTCAGGTTGCTCTAAGCAACCTGACCTAGTTGAAGATGTCCCTGCTCATGGGGGAACTTTAAAGTCCCTTCCAACCCAAACCATTCTGTGATCCTCTCCCCTGCATTTGGGCACCGACCAGCATCAACTTCTCTCAAAGGTGGAATGAGTAACATGCTGCCTCCTTCTTGACAGAAGATGAGGGTTGTAACAGCAGTGTACTCACTTTCACCTGTAGTAAAGAGAGAAGGCAAGACTTGCTTGGTAAGGAACACACAAAGTCTGGCTACTCTCTTCCTGAGGGGAATTTAAACCCAAATAGTGGATAATGTAGAATTTGATTGAATGAAAGGGGAGGATGGAAAAGGGATATTTTATCATCCCTGAAGACATATATAGGATTTAGGAGATCCTTTCTTAGCAACCCATATATAGATAAAAACCTTAATCCCTTCTGCAGTTCTGAAAGGTAAATCTTTTAACTTCCTCCAGGTTCCTACCCGCTTTCGTGCAGGTGGCCAAGCCTCAACTCACCCACTGACTCTTAGAGAAATAAAGATTTTATGTATTTATATAAACATGGTATAGTATCATGCCAGAGAAGCAATTAGCCTTCAGAAATAGCACTATTTACTTTAATATTTGAGTGGATAGTCTTCTAATACAACTATACCCATTTACGCTCAGGCACTCAGCTTCAGTCCCATTAATTTTAGTGTACTGTGACACTCTATAATTTATTCTTCCAAAGATTTACATGCATCTGCACTACCATTAGTTGTATTTGTTGTGCTATTAGCTTTAAACATTTATAAATACCAGAGAGATGGCAAATAAAGTGTCAAGGAAAGTGGCTGATGTATGAAAGAGTATTACTATCTGTCTGGAAAGATGCACGAAATTTCTTCAGGGAATATTTCAGCTTCCATAATATAACTGTTAAGGTTGTCTCGGGATTTGAGGCTTATTCCTGAACTGTATTGATTCTTTATGGTGTTTATAGTCCTTTAGGCATAAAAATTGATGTTACCAGGAGAGTTGTAACTCATGTCCCTCTCTGCTGATGCTGCTGTCTACATTCTGTATAAATTAAAGACACTAGGAGAGGAGACCTACTTATCACCCTCTGAGACTTTCACTGAAGCTTCTCTGTGAGGAAGAAATGTTCTTTCTTCTGTAGGAGCATCTTTTATTTTGTGAGGCACAAAATACAAAACCTGATATTTGTTATCATGCACGAAAGTGCTACATAACACAAAAGTTGATATCTCCCAAGTCTATGTAATTTTTTCAATTCTGTTTTGATTTTTTGGGGGGAATGGGAGGCAGGTAGCACCACAAAGGTGAAAGAAGATGACAGTCTTAGTACAGTTAGGATTAAGTTACTAAGTTACTAAGTTATTAAGTTACTAAGTTACTAAGTTACTAAGTTACTAAGTTGCCAGTGCAGATGGAACAGTCAGAACAGTGGTTTTCTAATTTAAATCTTAAAAAAAATAAAATAAGAGCATGCATCCTCGTAACCCTATCTTTTTTTTTTCTTAATACAAAAGTGGATAAAAAGGGGAAAAATAAAATAAAATGAGATCATGAAGTCTTTAATATGAATAATAATGTACTTGTGAGTGCTTAGGGAATCATATAACTCTTAGCTTGTTTTCTTGCACAGACTAGAAATTTAATTAGAATCTGGGTCCCTCATTCTTGTAAAAAACACAACTTTGATTCTGCTGACCCCAGAAAAAGTTTTCATTTCTTTCTTTTTTTTCATTTAGCTATGTACACCTGATTTTGCTCTTTTGACATTTGATTGGTTCCATACTGAAATCTCAATGATGCAAATAAAGCAGAGGGCAATTAAGCACAACTGAGGTAGCATAAACACATTTTCAAATATTTGACAAATAAATGAGCTTTCAAGCTGTCTGCATAGGTACACACTTATATTTCATACAAAAGCACTCTTGTTAAGTGTTTCAATTCTCAAGTTCTTGTTCACACTCAGTTGTGTCTCCAGGTAAATTTAAACTTCAACCTGTTCTTTGTATTATTCAAATGATGAAAAATGTGAACATTTTTTCGTGTCTTAAAAACCCCATACACTTAGCTACCTTCCTGTGCCATTTAACACAAACTGGTGAAGGGGTTTCTTTTAGCTTCACAACATCAGAGATTGGCACCTGTGACCACACAATACAAAGCTTAAGTGCATAACAAAGTTTTGCAGAAATATGGGCAACTGCAAATTAAGAATTAGATCTGTACGGCAAAATTAATGGCATCAGGAATTGCTACTCAGGTTTGATCCTACTTCCTAGCAGACTGTTATCCTTGAGATTCTTGCCATTGAGGGGAGGAGTATCAAGATCTGGCCCTGTTTCCACTGCAGAGCAACAATAATGGATTTGATTTTGATACTCAGAGGTGGGCAACCCAATGCTTGTAGGTTCTGATAACTTTCTGATTTACTAACTGATAAAATTTTGTGATTATAGTAATTAGTTATCCTGTTAAAAAGAAAGTAAGCTCCATTCCTCAAACATGACTGTGAAATGCTGTCTTGCACATTAATAGTTCAAGGAAAAGGTTCTGTTCTGTGCTTTGAACCTGCACTTGCAGGCGCATTTAATCATAATTTTTCAGACAGTATAGCAATTGTTTGAAATAAATAAAGCATTATGGACAGTCAAGTAGTGCCAATGCAGATAGTTCATGCTTTGAGAATTCAGCAAAACAAGGGCAATTTGATCTAACAGGTCATCTTCCCATTTGATCTCTTCATCTGGTGATGTAAAGAAACACTAAGGTTAACAAATTGTTATTTAAAACACCTCAGTTTTGGTAGATTATGTGTATAACCTTTCACCCGAGAGCAGACATATTAAACTTTATGAAGCTCAGAGATGTGCTTGAAGAGGGTTACAAAATGAGGTTCAGACCCTGTTTTATATCTGAGAGACTATGATGTCTTTGGGTCTTTTTTTTTTGCACAGTCCTACTGATATTCATACAGGTCTAAAAATCCTATTTTGGGACAGAAATTGAAAGGAAATGTGACTTTAGTTCACATTTTTTTAATCTTTGCTTAATTTTCTCAGTATTTAACCATCCTAGATATAAAACCACACATACATGAAGTCTCATAAAACAAGAAGAAAATTAAAAAAAACCCCACAGTTTCACACTCATCAGATTTTTATCAAATAGCTTGATCCAGCAGTCATTTTCCTTACTGTGACTTGAAGAACTACCCTAATGCAGATGTGTCCTTAAGATGGTTATTCACAAAGATGAAGACCCAGAGCTTTGACAAAACAATAATCAGTGTCAACAAATTTAGTCATGACATAAGGATGAAGGGGTCATTTGCCTACATCAAGATAGATGTTGCCAAAAGAAAAATGTGACTATCAACAAGAACAGAAGGAAAAAAGTGAAGAGGCAATTCAAAGGTTTTTGGGGTTTTGTTTTCTTTAGATATAATTGTTTGTTAAAGGGTTCTATTCCATGCTGAGAGATGGTGGATGAAAAAATTACTAGATTGCTTCCAGTAGCATCATGAAACAAACCGTAAGAAATTATATCAATTTATCTTTTTAAAAAGAAAAGACAGAAAGAGGGAAAGCGCAGGGTTTTGGATCCCACATGGAATTGGTTTTTAGTTTTCAAAATGTACTCATGTCTTGCAGCTTACAGGACTTATAAATTTGCCAGTTGTGTGAAATTTTAAACCTATTTTAGAAGTTTATTAGCTTTGCATAGAGGTTACAAGAAAACTCAGGGATTTTCTTTTTTTCCATTTCAATTCATAATTAATATATGTGATGCTAAATTTGCTTTGTGGAATACCTGTGGTACAAAGAAGAATATCACTACAAAAACAAGCATTGATGTTCATGATCTCTACTACTTATTACTTTGTATTCTATTCTTGTCAGTTGGATGATTCTCTTCGAATCAAATTTGCCTGTCTCAGAAATCATGTGGTTATAATTAAGGGTTCAACATTGAGTTCCCTAACAGAGAAAATCAGCACTGAGAAAAATCAGGCCAACTTATTGGGCGTTACTTTTATGTCTCTGTTAATAGTTACATAATAATGAAAAGAGAAGGACTACTGTTTGCAGTCAGTTCTCTACAGATATCACTTCTTTTGGCAAGGAGGAGGATTTCAAGCTTCATGTAGCGTCCAAAAAATTTCCTTCAATGAAATAGCACCAGCATCACAAAATGTCAGTTTATACTTTCTCCTTCCTTGGCTTCTTTCCAGTCAAGCTCATCTAAAATACCCTGACAAATGCATCATGTAACTCTCTAATATGCATTTCCTCATGAAAGATGCAGTGGTTCGTCCGCTCTTATACTACTTAAAGATATGCTGATAGAAGTTAAACAAGGTTTATATTCTTCTGAAATATTGTGGGATTTAAAATAGTGGGAGAATGAAATTCTTATGTGCTGTAGGTTAATGGAGATGCACTGAGTATGAAATGAAGAAAATATTAAAGTTACTAAAAACAAACACAGAGACGCCATTCTCTGAAATTTGGAAGTAATATAGAGCAGACTCTCTTCATCACAGTAAAACTGATGTATCCCAGAGAGATAATCTTGGCCTGTGCATGTTTAATGGCATTGTTTATCACTTTGCTGGTTTTAAATTCAAAAACACTCAGCCACATGAGGGAGAACACCTTCAAAAGAAAACACCGGACAAAGGACCAGACAGGGAAGTTTCTTAGTTTTCCAACTAGATATTGATCTCCATAAGGTAGACACCTTTTATGGATGAAGGAAATCTTAGTTATTATCCATGTATTTGTCGCATTTGTCCGAGCCTATTTGTCCCGCAGCGTAATCTTCTAACAAAGAAAACGGTGTGGGATACTGGCCTAGCCCAGGTAGAAAGGACACTGTCATGGGCTCTCCATTGTTAAATGGGGTCAAGCCAGGAAGAGCTTTGGTGGTCTTGAAAACAATAAAAATTCCATTCCAGGGAACTATTATCGTCCTCCTCGGCCTGGAGCAGGGTAGAATCAGGAATGGCGATTCTTTCTGCAATAGTTGCTCTGAAGTCATCTCTCTACCTGGGCACTGCTCTGAGTCCGAGCCTGCAGAACCCTGTAAATAGTCCTTTTACCTAGAATTTTCCTACATTGAGTTTGTTGCTGATAGAAAATCTAACCTCCTTGTTTCTTTTAGCTGGGAGCACAGGTCAGGGGTTGTTCTCTCTTGGAAGTTGTCTTATGGCCATGACTGTGGCTGGAGTACTGAAGTGTCTTGACCTCTGTCAAAAAGACTTGAGACTGAACCTGCACTTATGCCTGCAAGCTTTATGGATGACTTGAAGGAATCTGAGAGGAGCTGGACTACAGGCAGCCAGCTCCTTTAGGCATGTGAACCTTTGCATCCAAGAGATGAAGATATAACCTGCTAAATAAGGCACTTCCTATAATGCAGTTCATATGACTCTATCAATCCCAGATAAAGATGATAATAATAATAATAATATCCTGGTTTTCATTCCTCCAAGAAAAAGGCTTGGTATTTTTTTGTCATAAACCATTTTCCGTTGGGTTATGAAAGCAAGGCATTCTTCACAGCTGAAGAGCAGTCATTTTAATACACATTTGATAGGTGTGTCAAACAAAAATTACTCATTATTCCAGTCAATATTCTTATTTTCCTACCCACTGAATGTAATGTAATCTAGCTTAACAGCATGTCCAACTGCTGAATCCACGTGGGTTTTTCCAAGTAGCAGAAACTATCTGAAGGCTGGAGAAAGCTTTTCTCATTCATTCATTCATGTTTATTTTTCATTTGGTGTTACCTTTCCTGTATGCGAGTGGTTAAGCATTGTAGTAACTCAGTTTTAAAATGTATCACAGTAACATTTCTTGCTTTCTTGCCGTGGGGAACCAGAATAAAAGAGTATTTCTGCCCTACTTATTACATTTAAGGGTTGCAAAAGTTGGACTGACTGGGGAAACAATGATGACTTTCGGCCTGTTCAAACCTTCAGTAGATATCAGGCTCATTTACTGTTGTAGTTAGGCCTTGTTGGGGTGGCATACAAACTCTGCCACCATACAAATAATCTCAGTTCTTCTTTACACAGACAATAAAACTCTCAAGCAAGACAAAATTATTACAGCTGAAACTTTTAAAATATATCAAACTTGTGAGAGCTGATAGTGCTGCAGTAGGAAAGCAAGATCCTGTGTTTAAAATGACCGTAACATTACACCTGAAAAATGGGGTACAAGCATCCTTTCACAAAGCCTCTTGTATAAGCTCCCTCTAGGGAAAGGGTTAAAGAAATCCTTTGCACTGCTGGCTGTAAAATTTCCAGAATATGTTATGTCCTTCATCTCATTTCAAAAAGACAGAGTGCCATTGTAGCAGTACCACAGTCTCTGCTACCATATTGTTTCTTACTTTTACGTGTTTAATTATTTCATATATGTACTCACAGACACTTTGGTAGTGATAACACAGCCACCTAAAAGTCTAGCTGCTGTAATAACTTGGTGTTAGCTATCCACCACACCCAGTTTTCCCTTTCACATCTGTGAAACAGCTGGGTTTTCATATGCAAAAGGATGCCTGTATGCATAAAAGGTGCAAGCCAGTTTTTAGAGGATGTACGTTATTTTTGGCATTGTCTTCAAAGTACTGTATGGGAAAGACATTGGCAAATAAATACTCAATAGGAAATGTCAAATATATGCTAGTATTATAGGTGTCAGTGTCCTGGTACCTTGCAATAATGAAGGTACTTCTCTGCTTAATCCAGTTCTGACCCGGGCAAACACAGCAAAGTGGGAAGAAGGAGTTTGCTTCCTGAGCTAGTTCATGCTCTTGTCATCTTACCAGGAGCAGCAGCTGCTGCACATGGTTGTGATTTGCATGCTTAATGAGTGATCACTGGGATTGAATACACAGGAACAACTAGACCGGACAACCACTACAACTATCCAGGTTTTCACTGGGAATAGCACACCATTTCATTACTCCATGAGAAAATTTCCAAGCATAACGTATACAGGTGTGAGTTACAGGATGTGAAGGAGTAGCCACAGGTTTCCTAGGAAAAGAGTAACTTTGCAAGGATTCAGAGAGAGGTTTAGAGCAATGTTTGGGCAAACTTATAGCAATCTCCCTTTAGCAAAATGCAAATAAACAGTCAAAACAAGAGACTTAATGTCTCCTTCCATTCTTGCTGCCCTTAGTTCCCTGTATGATGTCTCCCTTGCTGGAGACAAATATTCCATCCAGACAACCCCTGTGCATCTGGCTTGAAACTGCTGTGTTACCTTCACTACCCTGGGCAAGCAGTGGCCAAAGCCAGAGATGAGCATCTCAATCAACACCCTTTGCTCATCCTGCCAGAGTTGCCAGGTGCCCAAATGCCAGGCAGTAGCATGGAAGTCAGCAAATATACCAAATGTGCTGATCCATATTCTGTCCCAGACTGAGTCCTGTAAGTCCTGAGCTCTGGCAAACTTACATTTCTTTAAGCAAGACACAGTGTATGAATTAAGCATGCAGAGAAGATGTTTTATTTGCATAAAACACCAGGTTTTAATTTTTTGTTTTGACCTGCACAATCACTATGTTTACTTCCTGTTTCAAGAGTGGAGTGAAAATTGGCATCTCAAATACAGTTCTGGTAATTTGGTAGTTGCAGACTTTCTATGGTGATATCTTCTGTGACACCAGAAAACACCTTTTGTGATCATTCACTTTATATTTGCTGTCAGCAAGTCAAAGTTCGGTTTTCACATTAAGTTATTTTATAGAAGGGTATCCAAGGTCTGACTCCTGCATATAGCTTCAGACATACTGCTTCTCCCACACAGCTGATTGAAATAAATGATAAAGGTTATCAAGTTGTCCTACTGTAATGATTGCTGAGTTTTTTCTAATGTGTGTGTGGCCAGATTTAATTAATGGTTTGGGATGAGTCTACACATACACCAAAAGCTTTTTTTCCTGATACTACTAAGTGTGTTACAAAACCCTATGTCATAGACCTGAATGTCTCTTACTATTAGGAAAACTAGGAAGATGATAAAAAGTGTAAGTTTAGGAGAAAGATCATAATCTATTTAATTTTTTCCATTACTTCAGATGAGTTTCAATTCCATGTGTCATTTAAATGTATAAGCCACAGTCTTCAGTGGAAGAGGGGGCTCTTCTCAGTAAAGGATAATTATTTCTCATACAATTCAGCTGGTCAGTGGCCCAGTGACTCCATATGGCTCCCTTTTGTACCTTGTCTAGCCAACATGCCTCTCAATCCTCTGTACCTAAAAAATGCTTGTGAATAGCCTTTTAACTTTTCCTTTGTTGCTGTCATTCCTACAAAGAGACAGTACAGTCACTTATCCTTTTGAGACTGGACTGAGAAAGCAATGACCTGCTTAGTCCTCTGGCAGTTTCAGTGGGGCATCAATGTTCAAGGATGAGAGCACTTGAAGGAGAATCTTTCTTGGCTCTTGCTAAGGCTGGTGCCTGAGTGATTTGAAACTGAGTCTATATTTACTCACGTCATGAGAGTTACCATTAGTTTAACGACTTTTGTTTCCACCTTCAGCTCTTATGTCTTTGCCATCATTACAGAAGACCAGAAAAATATTTTAATATATTCATTCTGATGGCAGAGGGAAATAAACAGAAATTTTAAAGTACATTTTTATACATTTTCATTCTAAACACCAGTTCTTTATTCCAGTTACAGTTTTCACATTTATTGCTAGTTCATACCATGCTGGTCATCGCATCCTTTCAACAATTTTATATAAGGAAAGAAAAATATTATTCATAAAAAAGAGTCTTGGGTATGATAGTCTTGATAATGGCTGTATTAAAGTGAAATAGGGGAACATAAAAATCTGTAGTAAGTGTAAAGAGAAGAAATCACTGGAAAAAAACCCTACACATTGTTTGTAAATGACCATTGAATACCACAGAATTGTACTCATTTTTGATTATTACAAGTATGTTATAATGTATATTATGCTTGCTGGAGGGTAACCTCCAGGTGTTCTTGAAGCAGAAGCAACAGGAAGCAACTGCAGCATTTAGCAAACTGAATATTATTTAACCTAATTACAGCAGATACTAAAATTGAAACATATACAAATGGTATATGTTATATATATATGTATATACCATATACAAATGGTATATCCAGGTAACTGGATTTTTCAAATATAAGTATGATTGTGACTGTTAAAGCCATTAATCAGAAGTCATGGACAGTTTTCGATTTATATATCTATAAAATAGTGTCTCATTAGAGTCTTATTGGTAATAATGCTATGCCTGTAATGAATGCCACTTTTTATCTGATGAGGAAGGTGGAGAGGTGGGATATTACAATGAATTACAAGAAACTAGCTGAAAAAAACCTGACCATTTTCTTTATTTACACTGGAGCTATGCAGGCAGCAATTCAATGTTTTCTACCCATTTACTTTTACAAGCAGAATGTGACATGCTTTCTGAAGTTAACTTTCTGGCAACAAACATCACTAGGTAATACAATGCAAAACAAAAATTTAGTGCAAAGAACTGAAGATTCCCATACTTGATCCATGAATTGGAAAAAAAAAAAAGGAAAGAAAAAAGTACTTATTTTTGAAAAAGAGTCTGTTCCAGAAATCGTAGTCTGAATAGTACAAACATCTGTACAATAATAAGAGATAGAGATGCTGTCTTTTTGCTATCTCTGGCATAGTGAGATGAATTAGCTAGCAAATGCCAGTCAGATTTGGTGAATTACAGAAGCACTTTCAGGTGTTTTGGCACTTCTTTGACTTGGACAGTAGAAGCTGCAAAGCTCATTGAGAGCCAAGTGTCTGATTCCTTCTCATACCACTGCCTCAGCTATACCTAGGGATATTGCAGTAAAATGTTTTGTTAAAACCAACTACCTGATGTTCAGCAATGCTTATATTAACCTTAAAGCATGCTTGAATGTGTTTGCATCTAAATGTATATGAGAAATGAAACTTATAATTCATGGTAGCTATAAGCAGTAATTGCTCAAGAATATATAAATGTTTCATATATGCTAGCATGCAATTATAGTGATATAAACAGCTTTAATTATGATCCTACCATAGCATAAATGTTAAAAATCTTTCTAATTAGAAAGGTAGTCAAATACATGTCTTGGAACAATTAGGAAAGAATAAGAACAAATTGATCATCAACTATAGGGCATTTTTATTCTAAATTTCTAAGGGTGATATTTCTACAAAGGTCTGAAGGCAGGACAACATGAAGAATTTTTTAGTGTAACATTGTGATAAATGCATATTATTTTCAATTAATCCTTTTTTTTTCTTTTCCCCTTTCCATGGAGAATATAAGCTAATATGTACATTTATAATACCTGAAAAAAATTATTGCCTTATTGTCCTCCTTCTGAGAGACAAACTATGAAAAAGCTGCTCAATCATGTTCTTTGATGTCTGATTTGTTAAAAAGAGTAAGGGTCACCTAGTCTTTTAAGATATTGTCACATTTCCTGAATTACTTTCTTATTAACATTATTTTTAAATGAAAAAAACATATTTTATTTTGTTGTTTCGATATAAACCAGTGAATAGTATTGTTGAGTACCATGAAAAAAACTTCTGCATTTCTTCCCTGCAGTCACCACATGTTGTCTTCCAATTAGTTCTTTTCTCCTGAATTTTTTTCCCTCAAATGAAAATTTTGTTAAATAAAATCTAATAGCTTACAGAAAAATCTGATATTATCAGAATTTATTTATGTGATGTCTACTAAATGTATACAGAGACTATACTCAAAGCCTTTCACTCCTTCTGGAAGTACTGCTGTTAAAAGTTTATGCGACATTTCTGACACTTTCAAAATGCATTACATTGACCCACTTTGCCAACATATATCAGTATATTATGTATGCAGTGATAGTGATGTCTCAGAAGCATTGATTTTATGCATATGCTATCTACAGACAACTGATACCTGAACAGTAAATCCAAAATATTCTTCAATTTCATATATGTGTAGCTCCTACATGTATAATACTGATACATGACACAGTACATGCCCATCTCTTTCTGGTACAAATGAAGGCAACTCTATAGTCCTTAAATCAAAGATGCTCCTAACATGGGGCATGTATCTTTGGGATACTGTGTTCTAGTCTAACTGACCTGAATATGACAAACCTTTAAAGTCTGTGGGGCTTTTCACAGTAATAAGGTTGACGAATTTTCGTCCTGAATTTGTAAACTAATCTTTAAACTTTGTTTGCTTCTTATTGTAGGAGAATAAGATATAAATGCAAATTATGGCTATCGGAAACTGTGAAAGATTAATATACCCAAGAAAAGAAGTTAGAAATGGCTTAGTCCATCTGAAGGTTAAGTAGATAACCTTTGTTAATAGGCCTTTACACCATTCCTAACTCCAATATTCAGAACCTGAAGTCAGGTTATATTACAATAATGTCTTACTCAGATGGGATTGGAGACCATTGCAAATTTAAGAGTTGTGAGTTTTTGAGGCAAGACTGATGTTGACTGATGTGAAACAGAAAATAAGGCACAAGTACATCTCACAGGTTTTTTTTTTCCCTGTACATTTAGCTCATTAACTGAAAAGTACTTTATGAAAAACACACATAAGCAGTTTTCATATATCATTGCGCTGTGAATATAAATTGTGATTTCAAATCATTCTAGCAGTCTGCTGACTTTTTTTAAGAGCTCTCCAGGACTGTATAATGTTAATCTATCTGGGTACAGGGGAAAAAAAAAAATCAATAAAGATGGTGCAGAAAGGTGGAAATTACACCTTCCTATGTTAGCAACAACTTACCCCCTAAGAAGAGCTTATTTTCAGCAGTTTTTGCTAGGAACTTTACAAGGATGGAAGGGACTCAATTACAATCAACAGAGGACATCTGCTAGTTAGTTTTGCAGCAGAGAGATGCAGAATTTCTGCATGCTTCAGGTGCCTTCAATTGCCCTTTTATACTTCTTACCTATTTCATGAGTAGAATTGCAGCTGTTAAATACACTCACAATCTGTCTGCTGACCCAGGGTGAGTGAGGAGCAGAGAATGAGAAACTCCACCTGGCTTTCTGCTAGCACATCCTGGTGTGGTCTGTGGAAAAATCTATTACAGGCTCATCATACAGAGGTCATGGAAAAATCCTGAACTAATCTTGAATAGAGTTTTGTACCACGAGTACTTTATGGGACAAACTGGGTGGCCCAAACATTTTCCAGTAACAATTAATTTTAAAAAAATTCACATTGAAGAAGGAAATGAAAGCATCTGATTATGCTCCCTGGCTGTAAACTGGGTCTTCTCTAAAGAAACCCTTTCCTGCCTTCTCCTTTACTAAGGAACTCAGGTTAGCCACAAGTTTTGTATCAGAATTTGCAAATGACAATGCTAACCAGATAACTGGTCCTTGATCTTTGGTGGGTCATTAGCTGGGAACCTCCCAGTATTTTCAGAGGAGAAAATTGATTTGCGTTCTGATGTAAAAAGTTGCAAAACAGAAAAGGAACAAGTATGTCTTCAAAGGTTGTTTCCTCTACCTTTAGCTCATTAACTGGGAAGGTGAAGAACACAAGCAAGCAGTTTTCACAAATTGTTGTACTGTGTTTAAGATTTTCAGAGGAGCATAACACACAGACAACATCTCCACATAGTAGGAGAGTACAAGCTCTGACTTTAGGGAAAATCTCATCGTCTCTCTCCAATTAGCTTACCATTTTTCGGGGGTTTCAGAACATGCATAACAATCCTCCTCAGCTCTCCTCACAGCAATAGGACTTGAAGGTTTTGTTTCTCTTCTGTTTACAAATAACCTGACATCAAGCAAGGGGCTGCTCCCACTCTAGCAAATAAACACTTTGATATGGATCAACAGCCATTTTTTGAAGAGAATGTTTTATAAATATCTTCTGTATGAAAATGTTTCTTCAAATTCCACTATATAAGGTACTGGTGTTTGGTTTGGTTTGGTTGGTTTT
The DNA here is from genome assembly GCF_001715985.3 of Manacus vitellinus. Lineage (NCBI taxonomy): Eukaryota > Metazoa > Chordata > Aves > Passeriformes > Pipridae > Manacus > Manacus vitellinus. Next base: position 11,729,275 of record NW_021940917.1, on the reverse strand, counting down.
AGTGTTTTGGGGTTTTTTTTTCAGATGTTAATTGCTTTGATCTCTTAACAAGTTTTTGATTTCCTTGAAATAGTGTTGTTTCTGTGTTCCCATTTTAAGCCCTTAATGTAAACAAACCATAACAGTGTCAATTTCTACTTGCAGTCCAGTCACTGAGCCTATGAAATTAATTATTCTCTAATCAGGATCACCTTACAGACAGTAAAGTAAAACTGCACTTTAAGGTTACAAGGGTCACAATCCCTAATGGAGGTCTCCAGCCTTTAGATTTTATGAGTTATATTGTGGAAAGGAAAAACCTTTCTAGGTTTTCAGTTTAAAAACTAAAATGGCTTAGTAGAGCCTCCAAGAACTGCAGTAAATTGATCACAGCTGCAAAAATCTGGTTAATATAATAAAGTTTGGGAGGAGATGGTAGGATATTCAGCTTAGTTTCCTGGAGAGAGAGGGAAGGAATAAGCTCAAAATAAAGGCTGTTGGTTCTTACTAAATATAGTAGAAAAATCCCATCTTGTTTCTTTGTGTATTTATTTATCTTTAAATGTCTTCAGGTAATGGTATATAAAAATATTTCATAGCAAAATAACACACCCTAACGCAGCAAACCCCCTCACCCCCTCTCAAACCTAATACTGCAGAAGCAGAAACTGATTGCATGTTGCGAGGGTTTAGCCTTGGCTATGACCAAATGCCCAACCAGCTGCTCGCTCACTCATCTTCCTCCTGCCCTTTTTTCTTTGCCTATTTTCCTTCTCAGCTGCCCCCTCTCCCCTGAGCTGGTGGAGGCTGTGTGGTTGCAGTCAGTCTCTGTAATAGTTTGTCTCCTTTTTTTTTTTTCCTCATGCTTTATCCTGCTCCAAGGGGTCTCCTTCTCACAAGATGCAGTCTTTTAGAATCAACACACTCTTCCACAGCCTCTCCATGGAGAACACCTGCTCCTGTGTCCTCCCCTCCTTCTTCCCTGACCTCGGCGCTTGCACCTCTGTTTCTCTCATTTTTCGTTCCCTCTTCCTCTACCTGTGGGGAGTTTTCTGCCTTAAATATGTTTTTCTGGAGGTGCCACCAGCGTGGCTGATGAGCTCAGTTTTGCCCAGTGATGGGTCTGTTGCAGCTGCTTGAATCTGCCTTTTTCACCCAGCACAGGCGGGTTGGGCGTTGGTCAAATGCAAGGAGAAAGGAGACCTCCGGGTTCAGTCTTGGGGCTACATGGACTCTTTTGGGATACTCATGACACTGAGACCCACCCTTAGCACTGAAGGCATTTGGGGCTAGGAAACTGTAACTCCTGTTCCCACTGCTCAGGGATCCCCACGCAGACAGTCGGCTGGCCTGGTCACAGCACTGACTGAGTGGTCTCCCACATCTCAGCTCAACTCCGACCTCGGTTAGTAAGCCAGCCTGGAAATAAATGCCTTCCCTCCCCTGCAAACCATTTTTCAGAGCACCATGCTGATTCGCCGTTAACATGGTGTCAGGAGGACTGCTCCTTTGTGCATCCCCAACACAGTCTTCCAAGTGAGATTTTTCCAGTAACAACTGTCTGGGCGCTACAGAGGGCTGAGAGCTACTGGACACAAGACCAGCAGCCCCAGCCCCACATCTCTGGGAATGGGGACAGGCAAGACCAGGACAGGACATCTGCCTGTGGGTAGAGTGGTTGATCAGGTAGGAGTCCAGCACCATGGCCTCAGGGAAAGCAAATCCAGGAACCAGGGTCAGCCCATAGCATTTACACAGCCATCAGTCACTTTGGTCAGCAGGAGACAAAAGTAATTAGGAGAATAACTTAAAAAGAGAAAGGAACAGAAAAGCAGGTGAAACTTAAGCATCCAAAAAGGTAAATACAGTATTTATTTATTTTTCTGTGAATGAGTTGAATGCAAATTTGGCAAAATAGCTCTCTTGATGCCTCAAAGAAAGATTTCTTCTCTTGATGGAGCCTAACTGCAGATATTAAAGAAATTCTTTTTCAGAACATGTTTTTGTGATCTTCTCAAAAGAGGATTTTCTTTTCCTATCACAAAGTTGCCAGAGACATATTTTCCTCTTTAAATATGATTAAGAACTCCTTTCCTAAAATGAATCCTTTAACGTTAAAATACCTAACCCTGCAATATGAGGAAGATGGGGATTTCCACTGAGCATGGATTGCTGATAAATGTGGGTGACCACAATGGTCAACCTTGGTTACTCTCCTGTACACATGAGTGGAAAGGGTCATTGATGGTGCTTTAAGCCATCACTGAGCCAGAAGAGAGGGGACAATAAGAAGTAAGAAATCTTGAGAGTATGTTTTAGCTGTTGGGCCTTGAGAGATATAGCATGAACTCTGCCACTCAGATTGTGGTTCCTTCCCTGAGCTACTCCCATGGTAAAACAACAGTAATTCACTCTTCTGATAAATCTAGATATGAAAGTGTAGTGTAGTATTTAATTAGTAATGAATTAGTTTTTAATATAATGCTTTTCATGTAGCTTTGTCTTTGCATAATGTAATTGTCACAATGATCACTAAAAATGGTGAAATGGTTGAGGTGTGGCAAGCATTGTATTGATGGTTCCATTCTTCCTGAATATGGCAACCTAAACAATTAATTCACAATTAACCGTAAATCTAAAAGTTCTTTTTTCTGTAAGTACCACCAGGCACAAGTTGGAAATAGCACACTCCTTTCCTGAACAGCTTTGGATAATTTCAGTCAGGTACTGAAAACCAGAATATTGCTGTTAGATAACTAGAAAGAAATTCCAGTCTTTGTCAGGAACAGAAATTATGATAATCGTGATATCTTTGTTGATATATTTTTGCTTAGACTGAATTCCTGTGTAGTCTATGGACTTAAGTGCCTCAGGAGCAACCATTTCATTACTTTTCATAGGTGGCATTTATCAAAGGCCAATTTTGCTCTGGAAGAGTCATTGTTTTTCTTATATCTGTGGTTTAATTAGCTAACCAAACTGATTAAAACTGTTATGATTAAAGGTGTTTGGGCCAAATATTTAACCACTAAATACCTAAAATTATCATGGATGGGTTTTCTAAGATTTTGTGGGGGTAAAAAAGGGACCTGAAATGTGCTGTCCTTGGGAGCCATGAAGTAAGTTATAGCCAGATACCTCTCAGATATGGGAGGAATTTTGCACGTTTTTTTTTTATTTTACCGTGCCACACGGAACAAGTGTGATGATCAAGATTTTCTAAAGGGTGAATCTTCTTTTCTTTCTCCGTGTAAGACCACAGAAGCAGGTATCACACAGGTGTAGTCTGCTTGAGGTGAATAGCAATGCCCATGTATAATTTTATCCATATACTCATGCTGTCAATTATATAACATTTTCATCAAAATATAAATTTGTCTTTTGTGGAGGAATGAATAGTATCACTTGGGTTTGGGGTTTCCTTTTTTTTTAGTTTTGTTTTGCAGTTGTTGTTTGTTTCTGGTTTGGGGTGCTTTGTTTGTTTAACAGATCCCTAATTGTTTGAAAGTACTATCTTTGCTGGTACATTAAAAAAGGGTAAACCATTCCTGATAGTCCTGATATTAGGAATCTGTGTTTAAAATGTGTCAAGATACAAATGTGTAGAACACTTTTGGCTCAATAGAAGAATAACAGCCTAAGCTTTTTAATTTTCTAAGTGACATGAAATGAAAGAATAACACTTAAAAATTAGAGTTTTAAAATATTTTCTTAAATACTAAGCCAAATTTATCCAAGCCCTATGTAACACTCAAACAAGTCTTTGTAGTCCCAGACAGTTTTAAGAAAGCAAAATTGAAAGCAAGATTTACTGTTGGTATTGTTAAACCAGGAAATTTTCTTCTGCCTGTGTCCAGAGTTTATATTTTCCTTTACACCATTCATAAATCATCTTGGTCCATTATCTGTTGTGTTCCTGCCCAATGCTGTTCTGACCTGTGTGGATGGGGCTGTTACCACTGTACACAGAGTTGCTGAATGTCTTTCAGTAAATGGAGTTAGCAACACTTCACAGTGACCCAAGTGTCATGCCTTGATGTGGAAGCTGACAAACACATGGTATTTGATAACTGCTGTATCTGTGGAGGAAAATGTTTAGCTTTTTTTCATGATATAGTGTAAGTTAAGGAAGTCATTCTGTTGAAGATGTGTTGTCTCCAGAGGGTCCTCCATAAAAGAGGATAGATTTCATGGGGAATATGCCTAGAAGTGCCTCTTAAATGCAGTGAAAAGATTTAGTGTTTAGCTCTTTCTAGTTGTCAAACAAATACAGTCAAGCAAAGGATAAGCTTTACTCTATCTCACATTCATGAAATCTTTTACTCAGTACAACCTGTCACTGGTAGTAGGTAATGGAGTGGGAGGTCTGATTTAGGCAAACCTTATGTTCCTCTGATAGTATGGCCTGGGTTCCATGAGTGAGAAGTATCAATAATAAAATATATTACTTTTTTCCTGTGTATGAATTTAATTTAAATTTAGGTCTAAATTACTACTTTTTCTTTTTACGTACTTCGGCCGTTGTTTGTTACGCTGATGAAAGGTATATCAGCTCTTAATTTCACAGAAGTATTTCAGACTTAGCCCTGAAATAGTAGTAGTAAGCAGAACAAGGGTTTTCTGAGGAATAGCTCCAAGGTATATTCAGCTGATCAGACTAGTCAAATTCACTGTTTTACCAACTGCTCTCATGCTCTTTCCAGAATGTGGACTAATTTTAGAGCTTAGAGATGAATTAGGAATTCATGGTGCATGCTTACCAGATGCTGATGACACATGTGAATAAAACAGCAACACAGTCTGTCTGAAAACAATTTTTGAAGATCACCTTGTGCCTGCAATATTAAAGTCTAAGCTAAATAAGAGAATAGATTCAGTCACCTAATGACAAATTAGCCAAGCTCAGGAAATAGACGTAATACTTTAGAAGTATTTTATTAGTATAAGTCACAGTACCCATAATTTAGCAAAAAGATTTTGTAATTCTGTCAGATGATTCCATCTGGCTACTCAAAGTGAAAGTTTCCCAGTGTTGGACTTGATTATTTGCAAATTATGCATCTTATTCCCATGCATTTTGTGAGCCCATCAAATGACTGTTCTGCAGAAGATGAAGACATAGTTTTTGCGAAAAAATCATGCATGCCTTTTTGCAAGACAGCAAATCTGTTTTAAAGTGAACTACTGCCCCAGGCACTCTATACTGTTTTTTTTTTATTCTCTGTCTTTTTTAAGACAGAGGGCAAGAATGGTTTTTGCAAAGGGTCCATCCCATATTGTTAAAGCTCAGATCTGAATATGGTCATGTTCAGTTTTGGTATTTTATTTTGCTTCTGCCCAAATACACTCTGTAGTTTTTTTAAGCCATACACAGAAACAACTGAAACCAAAGAGCAGTTGAGAGAGAGTTACCTAAGTTTCTGATACTCAAATTCTCATTGTGTATCTTAACATTAGAACACTCCTCTCATGAGAAAGGTAATCTGAAGCAAAGGTATTAATCCCATTGGGATGAAAAGCTGAGTGATTTTTTTTTTTTTTAGTAGAACCTTTAGAAAAGCTACTAAATTGATAGCTGATATGCCTAGCAATTTTTTCTCACTCAAAATGCCCATGGTTGTTTATTGTGCAGGATCCGTGGTTACATATATAAGAGTGACCGGCAGTGAAAACTGAACTGTAATTTAGCAGGTACATACAGTATGAAATTTATGTTACTTGGGTCTTGTGTTCTTCTTTTGCTACTAGAATGGCCATAGGAACGGTTGTCATAAGCAGAGAAGAGAGGGATAGAATCCAGTCCCCCAGAAACCAGACAAATAGCAAAAGTGCAATAAACTACTATAAACCTTAACTAGAAAATTTTTCCCAGGTACTAAGATACTGAGATTTCAACTACTGTAATTTTCAACATTATTTTTATTCAACTTCCATCATTGTTTTCTGATTCTCTTTCTATCCTGAAAAACTTTCCGCCTTCTGTGTATTATTATAGTGGATGATTTCCCCCGGCATTAGATCATGCCTATTCCTAAAATGTTTGCCTGAGAGCTTTTACTTCTCCATTGGGAAGAAACATCAAAGAGTTATCATCTAATTGATTTTGTGTTTTGTCTTTTTCTTCCATGAAAAATTAGGTCATCGCAACACAGGATAAGGAAAAAAAAGCATTTTATTTAAGACATAGCCTGTAGCTTCACCAAGACCTATTCATAAATACTGTAAACATTTTATTGGGTTTTTTTTCTTAAAAGGTATTTACTTAATAGGAATCTTAGGGGTCTGTTTTTTGTTTTGTTTTGATTTTTAACATAAAGTATCAAGAGATTTGAACATTGAAATACAGTGGCATAAATCACTAGAACATAGAGATTGAATAAATTGTCTAACTGAAATGGGAAGCTTTGAAACTCCCTCAAGATTTATGGTTTGGTAGACTTCATTCTTTCTGAGTTAAGGCTGAAAAACTAACAACTTAACTGCAAGCATATGGACTCCCTGTGCTGCCATTTCAAATGATGTTTAACTCAAATTAGTCAGTCTCTGAAAACAGAGACAGGAAGATCTTCAGCTATCGTAATTCTTTTGTTGAATGTGGTTCTATTTGGTTTTATATTGCTATGTGAATAAAAGAGAGGTCAGTGTTCTGATAATTTTATAAATCTATCAGTTACATTTCCCAGTGAAACCAAGTGTATTTACAGATAGAAAGGTGAATAGAAAATAGATTGTTACATGTAAGCAATATGTTCAAAATCCATAATCTCATAATTATTTTTTTATTGTTAGTAATCAAAATGTGCTTCTGTCCAAAGTAAAACTACTGAGATATAGGACTGTGCAGTGAAAAGAGAAGAGGGGAAAAATAGCTGTGTGCAATGAAAAATGATACTTCAGGGGCAAGACAGTACCATTAAAATAGCACTTGTAGTGGAACAATCACCATGAATTTTATAAGTTTGTGATATGATTTCTTTGAGAATTGTTCTAGAAGGAAATTTTGAAACCTTCTTTATGTCCTTTGATCTTCAGTTAGTCGCCCTACTTTGTGTTTCTGATGATGCCTCCTCTCTGGAAGTGTTCCAGTCAGGTTCGACGAGGCTTTGAGCAACCCAGTCTAGCAAAAGGAGTTCTGATCCATGGCAGGTCATCTGGTTGGAACAGATGATGTTTAAGCTCCCTTCCACTTCATGAAACTTCATAGAGTCTACAAAGAAAAGAAATTTGATTAATTAATGCATTATCTGAAGTTTCACTCAGCTACTTGCATGCCTTAATAATTTGTTCAGCAAACCAGAAGTCAAATGAATATTTCCAAATCTGTATCTTTGGTTGATATATTTGCATTGTGCAGATCAAAAATACCAGACTTCAGAATATAAAATAACCAATTCCTGAGTTAGAGTGGATGTTTATTTAAATGCTGAGACTGACACAGTTCTATGTCACCTCTTTCTCAGTAGCCAAGTAGTTCAGTAATATTTTCAAGGTGAATTAATTGTCCTGCTACTTTTTATGGAATTTATAATCCCACCTCCCCAGTCTCTGTTATTGTTGCTGCTATGTAGTGAGGATGATAGTGTACACTGAAATTCATTCCAACACCTGGACTCCTCCCATGCAGGTAACTCACCTCATCCAGATTTCAGAGTCCAGAAGATAGATCCAGGTTTTACGTTGGACCTCATGATGTTTCTTACATTGCAGTTTTATAAATAGATTTATCGAGTCTAGCTTCTCCTGAGCTTACATTACAGTGCAAATTATATAAATGGGACAGATATAATCCACTACTAGTTTGTGTTTGCTTTTAAGTAGCAGTAACTGATTTCTTCTAGAACATGGTAATAGAGAACCAACTGTAGAGAAAAGTTGTTTATTTTAATTAATGCAGTAAAACTTAATTTTTTTAAAAATTCAGGCTGCCTTTATTGTATATTATGTGGTATCTTTCAGCCCATGGGCTGAATTCACCTCACAAGGTGTTTCTATTTGACTTGCCAATTTTTCAGGCGAAAGAAAACAAACAGCTATACTATTACTCAGACTAGAGAAAGCTAAAAGATTTCTCCCTCCCTGTAAAGTGGTTGGAGAGGGTTAGCAGCATCGCTTGTAGATGGGAAAAGGAAATGTCCCCACACTGTTGCTGCCTTTACATTGGCTACACCATGAACTGAGGGAAAGTCAACCCTCGTCATTCTACCTGCTTCCTTCCCCATCTTCAAATGGAAATGCTCCTATAAATGTTGAGATAGGGAGGCCAGTGGAAAGGATATATGGCTGCCTGCATGGGAATCAATTAGTGCTGCCACCAGAAGAAACATAGCAGAGTCTTCTGGGAAAGCCACTGTTCTTTGGTTATGGGAAGAGCAAGGATAGACCTGAGTTTAGCATCTCCACAAAGAGGGGGAAAAGGTCTGGCAAAGCAGGATCTCCTTTCCACACAGGCAAAGGCAACCTTGGCTGCCTGTATGCTAAGAATCTGTGTGTAAGTTCTAATGAACCAAACATTTACTCTTGTCAGTGAGTTCTAGGTGAAAAAGCTGGCGACATCTGGAGAAAGTCTTGTCTCACTTTGTCATACTTGACCATGTTATAGTGTGCTTAACCTACTTATTAAGCTTCTACAATGAGATGACTGGCGTGATAGACAAGGGGAGAGCAGTGGACTTCAGTAAGACCTTTGATACAGCTCCCATAACATCCTCACAGAGAAGATGATGATATATAGGCTGAATGATCAGACTGAGAAATGGCTGAATGGTCAGGCTCAGATGTGATCAACTGCACAAAGTCTAACTGGAGGCCAGTAACTAATGGTGTACTCCAGTGGTCAGTACTGTGTCTAATCTTGCTTAATGTCTTCATTAATGATCTGGATGATGGGACAGAGTTTCCTCTGTTCCCTCAGCAAGTTTCCTGATGACACGAAGTTGGGCAAAGGAGCTGATATGTCAGAAAAACATGCTGCTATCCCGTGGGACCTCAACAGGCTGGAGAAGTGGTCTGACAGGAACTGTAATGAAGTTCAGCAAGGGAAAATGCAAAATCCTGCACGTGGGGAGGAACAACCCCAAGCAGCAGTATACACTGAAGGCCACCCAGATGGAAAGCAGCTAAGTGGAGAACGGCCAAGGTGCCCTGGTGGACACTAAGTTGAACATGAGTGAGCAGTATGCTCCTGTGACAAAAGTGGCTGATGGTGTCCTGGGCTGCATTAGGAGAAATGTTGACAGCCCACCCAAGGGAGTTGATCTTGCCCCTCTACTCAGCCCTGGGGAGGCCACAGCCAGACTATTGTGTTCGGTCATGAGCTCTCCAGTACAAGAGACACATGGACATATAAAGTCTAGTAAAGGGCTGCAAGGGTGATAAAAGGACTGGAGCACTTCTCATAAAAGGGAAGGCTGAGTAAGCTGTGATTCTTTAGCCTGGAGAAGAGGCTCAGAAAGATTTTATCAATACATAGAATGAATACAATGGATCCAGGTTGCTTTCAGGGATACCCAGTGACAGAACAAGAGGCAATTGGCACAAAGTGAAACCCAGGAGGTTCTTTGTGGACCTAAGGTGTCTCAGGGCACGTGTGAGAGTGACAGAGCCATGACACAGGTTGCCAGGGAGGTGCTGGGGTCCATCCTTTAAGATATTCAAAAGCCATCTGTATATGGTCCTGGGCAACCATCTTTAGGTAGCT